>NC_044245.1:110185545-110485545 GCF_003957555.1 Calypte anna
GTGATAATACATTTTTTTTCTCAATGTCATTTATACACCTAAATAGATATGCAGAGTCTTCTTGTTAGATTGATAAAAAAGACCATGCCTTCCTTGTTTTGGTGTATGGACTATACAGCTATTTATTGCATGCTTTCATTAACAGAGAAATCCAGTTGCTAGCAGTGATTTGGTATTACCACTTATCTTTGTGCTGCTACACAACATGCCCTCTCATGTACCTCTCATTGCCTCTTTTTTAACATTTTCATAATCCTATTACAATACTTTTTCCTGAAATGGAAATCTCAAGGTTAATCTCAAGGATTATTTACTTTAATTATGCAGTACATTTTGCATTCAACTGATAATTTTCTCAATTATGACGTTTTTTTTTCTGCTCTGCTTCTGTTTCTGTATGTACAACAAGAAAATATTTTGCTTCATATGCTATGTGTTTACAGGACTGAGTCCATGATTTTTTGTCTTTGAAATCAAATTTGATTTTTGCTTTTATAGTTAATCCTTCGCTGTTACATATTAGTTGCAATTGTCTAACTGCAGCAGCAATCAATGCTTGCTGTTTTTTTGTTTTGTTTTGTTTTTTTGGTTTTTTTTTGCTTTTTTGCTTTTTTTTGTGGAAAAGCATTTTGGGAAATGGGAAAGTAAAATATTTGGGGGATGGTATTCTTTTGGTGAATTACAAGAACACCATCTAATATTTACTTAATTCAACTGAACCTTTTCTGTTAAGTTCATACATTGTATATGGACCTGATTTTTCAGTATTGAACAAGATTACTTAAATATGTATTTCTTCAGTTTTCAGCCCTGTTATAGCTCATTTTTGCTTAAGGGTGGTACTCTGGCCTGATAAACTTTATTGTCTTCTGTAATGAAATATGAGATTGAGGATATAGTTTGAATATATAGAAAAATTAGACTGAGGGTATTGCATTATTACACTGTAGACCTTGTTATGTCACGTTTGGGGAGGAGTAGAAAGCCTACTTTGTTGAATCAGTTGCACTGTTGTATTGTTCCTGTATTGAATAGTGTCCCTAAAAGTTGATAATGTGCCCAAGGTCACAATCTTAAAATAATTGCTGTACAATTATTAATTTTTATCAAAAATAAGATGGGAAATTCTGTAAAGCAGGAAAGACACTTACATGTAGATTGGTTGGTATATGTGGTTAAGGAAGAAGACTGTTATTCTGAACAAGACATCCCTCAGATTCCTGTTAGATGGGAGAAACAAGTTTGGAGATGCTGGTAAAACTCAGGAAATGGTTTAAATATCAAAGGATCCGATCCTTGAATAAATTCTCTGTTAAAATGGAGTGAAAAGAGGAGTCGTATTCAGTGTGGCTGAATGGCCAGCGCAGGGGGAGGGCATCCAGTTCTGAGAGGGTCTTCAGGCAATGGAGCTGCATCTCTGCTCCCCCAGCCTCCAAGCTTCACAGCTTAGGTGCTTGTAAGAAAGTACAGTCTGTCAGTATTAGAACAGTGGAGATAGGCTCCCTTGGCATTTTCTGTTAGGTCTTTATTTCAGTCTTGTGAAACCAGTAGATTCCAGGCAGCATGTTTTTGTGTAGGTAGTTAATTCAATCAGAAGGATCTAGACAAGCTCCTGTGAAGCTCTTGCACCTGGGAGAAGGGATTCATGGAATTTGCAGGTGGTGACAGCTACCTCCTTATCTCCTGACATCTGAGGATTGCATGATGCTGTGTTTTAGAGAAAGAGTTTTTTACCAGTCAGTCTAACATTTTGTCAAGAGTCAGAAAACTTGGCACCCGCTTCAGCACATTGTATTATTTACTAACATATATTTCTTACGGTAGTATTTGCTATAGTAGATTCAAACAGAAATGCCTTTTGGTGTTGTTAGTCTGTGCTCAATTTCAGAACACATTTTCTGTTTATATTCTTAAGTATTATGAAGAAACATGATGCCTGCTTATCCTAAAAAAGTGTTTCAGAGAGAAATCAAATATGTTTTCTATTGGGTAGCAGTAGAACCGGTCTGTTATTTGAGAAATATCCCCAGACTTGGTGCATGCCCTCTAGTACCGAAGGGGACAAGCTGCAATAACTTATTCTTACAGCAAAGCAGTAAGGAACCTGAATATGCAGGTAAACATATCTGTATGTGCTTTCTTGGGAAAAGATGTGCAACTGCTGACTCTAGGGTCAGCATTGTATCTCTTCATGTAAGGAGAGATGGTACCTTTAATGGGAAGTTCTCCCCCATGTGCACACTATGGTGGAGCCAGGAGGTATTCTCTGAGTCACAGAATCACAGAATGTTAGGGGCTGGAAGGGACCTTGAAAGATCATCAAGCCCAACCCCTCTGCCAGAGCAGGATCACCTAGTATAGGTCACACAGGAGTGCATCCAAGTGGGTTTTGGAGACTCAACACTGAAACCATGAAGAAATTTATAAGCATATTCTCTCCGCTATTTTCTTAACTGAGTTTATTTAAATAAAGCTTTCCTTATGCTTGGTGAAATATTTACCAATTAGAGCAGAAGCTTTTAATGGTTTATAATGTGTGATGAAGGACAGTAGTGAAGAACATTCAGCAGATAGTGCTACTATCTCTTTAAATGTTTTAAGATGCAGCTAAGATGTTGCATGCAACTGTTCATTAGGAAGAATGATAGTAGGTGTTTAAGGATACTAATAGGAAACTCTGCTGTTTTTCACTCTGGATCTTTTTCCCAGCATTTACTCTTAGGAGCATAAAATGATACAGCACTTTCCTGTTAACTACTGTGGTGCAGTACTGACCACTGTGCATACAGCACGATGCCTTCTATAGAGATCTTTGGTGGCTGTGGGACCATAAGCTTGAGATCACCAGTAGCTGGGATCATAAGCATGAATTGGCTGGATGAAAGAAGGCAGAAAAACACAGTGGGTTTGCTTCTTGTATTCTTTATGTTGTGACAGAGAGAGGATATGGATGACTCTTGGAAAGAGGAAAAGGTGGATACCTGCATTTCTAGACCAAGCAGAGAGAGAACTGCAAGAAGAACGAAGGCAAGATTTTTGATGGCAGGATTTTGTTCTTGTGGGGAAAGTAGTGCTTCACAAGACTGCAATTGTTCAGTAATATTCAGAATTATGTCCATGAAATATGGCCCTTCGCATCTGAAAGAGTTCTGCCAGCAGCATGTTACCTGTCCATATGAGAAATATCTGGGGAAAGACTCCATATGTCTCTATTATTCTCCAAAAGTCCCATAAGTTTCCTATATTTAAAGCAGGATGTCATGTGCAGGAATTCAGTTGCATATTCAGATATACCACTCACTTCTGTGGGTCCAACCAGGGATGTATTCGGGATGCTGTAGTTGCTTAGGCTACCTGAAATTAGCTTCTTAGTGCACAAGAAGCAAGAAATTCATGAGGTCCTCAGGTTGTGTCATTTTAGGAGAGATGCATAAGTGGCATCATCAGGATTTCTCTTTCTTTTTGCCCTGCCATACACGTGTATACATGTATTTCTGACTCAAGGTAAATGCTGTGAGAAATTGAGCTTCATACACATGCCTGTTCTTATAATAGACTCCAGCACTCAGAAGTCTGCTGAGACTTAGTTGAGTTATGGATCTCATTTCACAATTTTAATTTCCTTAGAAAAACTGTCTGGGCACCTTCCTTTCCAGCAAGTAGGGATGGAACGAATAGCTGGAAACACCTCTAAAGACAACTATAAAAGGGTAAAATTAAGATTGTGAGCTATATAATACTAACTGTGCTTCAGAGAAAGTAGATGAGGAGGCTACTTTCATGGATCAAATATCAATATTACTCCAGTTACAAAGTGATACACAAGATTAACTGAGATATCTCATTTTATGGCAGCAGAATTGTCTTTTCCAGATGGCAAGAAGTATTTTAGATTTTCCTACATATAGAATCATTCACTGCAGGCATTTAAAGCACCGGAAAAACCTCTGCACAAAAGCTCACAAAACTCACACAGTACTTTGAAGTTTTGCAATTACAGCTAAATGTCCCTTTCTGTACGTTTATGGTATACAAATAGCTGGAGAGTCTTCTGCAGGGAAAGCTAGCCCTTTATTTTTAAAAATATACATCTATAGTAGTAACATATTTATGAGTATATAAGCTGCTGTGTGTTCAAAACCTGTGGTTTTGCCTAAAACACCCATCTGCTTGTTTGTAAAAGCTTTTTGTTAGCTTGAAAAGAAGGTATAATTACGTAAATACCATATTTTATTTGAAAGATTTTGTAACACCATCCATCTGAAATACACTCTTGTGTTTATGTGTTCTGGTTGTTTCTCATAATCCTACTTTTAAGTACCACAGAGTTATGCTAGATGTCAAAATTATGGTCTCTTATACAAGTTAATTGTTTTCACAGGACTGGGGCACATTTGAGATTGAGATTAGGGACATTGGTGACCTTTGAGTTTTTGACTGTACAAACAAATCCAGCACAGTGAGCTCACATGTGAGATGCACTAGATTGGGAATAACTGTAAATACCAATAACTCCTATCTATGTGTTCAGCCTTCAGTTTAGGATGAGGGTCCCTCTACAGTCTGCAAGTCAACTCTCTAGGGTGATGTTTAAGACTAAAATAAAGGGAAGTAAAAATCTATAAAGAAGGCAAAGTCACAGATCAGTGCAATATGCAGTCCTAGTCTGGCCTGGAAAACTGAGATAGCCAGGTTCTATGTGTTCCCAAACACACAGAGAGATTTAGCCAAGATATACTGATTAATGCCAACTGAGAAGGGACAGTTAGGTATCTTTTCATTTGCCCCACTGTTTTTCTACCCACTCCTCAGGGTGAATTTAAGTTCTGGATCTAGTATTTGAATATTCACAGTAATTCCATGAAACATTGGTTCCAGTGATATCTTGTTTGTATGTAAAGGGTGAATGGGAGTTTTACCAAAAAGTGGTCTTCCTCTAAACTATTTTTTTTTTGTGTGTGTGGTTTCTCATGGTTGTACTTCCTAGATTGTGAAAATTCATATTTTAAATAAATCATTATTCTATTATTTCATCTTCTTGTGTATACGGCACTAGTTGTGCAATGATGATTTTGTTTTTTCATCTGCTTGTTTATACTGCATTGTTTTTGCAATGTTGTCTAACACATTCAAGATGAAATCTAGGAGCCAGAGTGAGCTTTTTTGCCAAAGCCTGGGGTCCAGGAAGGAAGCCTGCATATTTAACCAAAACAAAAGTTGTTGTTATGGGTGATAAAAGATATTTTTTTATTTTTTAAGATGGAAAGTTTCCTGTGTTGCACACAGCAGGTATCTAAGTGAATGTACTGTTGCTTATATACAGAAGACTCCTCAGTCTTGGAAGGTAACTGATGGGAAGGAGATACTGTGTGCTGTTCTTTATGTAAAGAAATGTTTCTTGAGATAATGCTCCTGGCAGTCTTACTGCTGATTTCCCTAGCAGCCTATATGTGCTTACTTGGAACAAGGGTGCAGGTGTTTTGTAAGTTCATGACAGGCATGATCTGTGGCTGTATCAGCTCTGTCTTCCTCGACCACAGAGAGGATATTCTTCTACTGCAAACTCAGTTTTCATCAGTCTGGAAAGCTTTTGATTTACTGAAATGCGCAAGGCAGCTTCTGAAGTGTGAAAAGATTTATGTGATGGTTCCTTCTGTCTGAGTAGCTACCTGGTATCTGGGGCCTTGCTGGAGTGCTCCTCCTGAAAGAAGATAGAAGATGCATATCTGAGATTTCTGTGGTGGCATCCACTTTATTTACAAAGGTTAAACTTTGTTTTTGTAACAGGCCAGTCAGTGAACACACAGCAGATGTTTGCTTGTGAAAAAAAACACCTTTGGGGAAAGCATTATTCTCCACAAACCTTGGGCTCTCCTCTCACAACTCTGACACAATGTCAATTCCTGACTCCCTCCTTGAATGTGGTAGCCCCTCAAGCTTAACCTGCTGGGTTTGCAGTCAGTCAGCACTAGGAAGGCCATGCACTGTGTTCTTTCTAGACAACTTCTTGGCTGATTATAGGAGAGTGTGCAATTATTCACGGTTATTCCTGAGATAGTTCTGAGGCTAACTTTCTGGAAACCCATGAGATCTTCATCATAATAATCCTATAATAGCATGTAATTCCAATGAGAAATTGTAAGAGAGAAGGTTTCTTTGTTGGTCACCTGTATATCAGTGAGCAAAGATGGTAAAAAGACAGTAGTCAACTCACCTGTAAAACTTCAGCTATGTTTCTATTTCTGATTACTGACATGTATATACAGAGAGTATATTTTTAATTAAATCGCCTGAAGTTTTAATTTTGCATTTCATCCAACTTTTCCCTGAAGGGGTGACAAAATTGGTAATTTGAGAGCAGCTCATTTTAAAATTTTTGAGGATAGTCCTTAGAGTTTCATATTTATGATTCCAACCCCTCCCCCAATATATCTGTTGTATACTTGACGTGCTTGTCACTTGACAGTGTATGTTTCTAGCATATATGTGTGTGTTTACACGTGTTTGTGATAGATAGATGTCTATGATATACTGTCATATATGATATACTAAGTGCTTGTCATCCTTGATAGCCCTGGAATTTGGAAATCTATAATAAATCCATCTTTGATCATGGCAGTGGCCACATTATGTGGCTGGATGTTCTTGTAGCTTTTTTATACTGACATGTGGCCTGTGCTTCTACAGGTATTTGACCCTCTTTCAGATAATTTTCCTTGAGCTCCTCAAATCTATTCAGAACCAGAAATGAGGACCATATTCCTAGTCTCTTAAATTTTCTCTTTGTATGCCTCTACTGCTGCCTTGTCTCTCACATCAAGCAGAAGCTGTCTTTATTTTCAAGGGTTTTGCTTAGTAAAGCATTGCACACTGTGTTTAGCAGCTCACTGAGATTTTTGTTCTTACCATGGGTCCATGACTGTCTAAATTGCCTGTTCTTTCTCTTGAAATTTCCCTAATAGATAGTTTTCTCTCCCATATTAAAGTAAAAATGTTCTATTTGAAAAATCTGCTATTATGAAGTTCAGTTGTCATCTCAGCTTCTACTAGGAGTCTTGCAGATGGTTTCCATCTGGAGCTTAATTCAAGCCTAAGTGAGTTTTTTCAGTGGTTCACTTTGAATAGTTTTATATGAGTAGTTTTATATAATACAGTGAGATTTTAATGTCTAATTTTTGAGTAACAGAAAATTTGCCTTTTTCTTCATTTTTGTCCCACTAATCCTATGGTAGAATCTACTTAACATATACTGTTGTGTATTAAAATATCCTGTCACAGAGCATGAAAATAGTATTTCTTGCTTCAATAACTATAATTGACTATTTAATTTAAAACTATTCAATATACATTTATTCAGTGAATTTGCAGATGCTTGATGTAAACAGTTTTAGTCATCTGCCTTTAGGGAGACAGCGATAGATTACCTGAAAATTTACTTTCAGCTTGATAAAACATCCCTCTTTTGTTTATGGATGAATCTTCAGCATTTGATGGGGATTGTGGCAGTAGTTGGTGTTAGATTTCTTGGACTTAAAATTATTTCCATTTTTTCAGCAACAGAATATTCAAAGTGCTAGTATAAAGAGTTGAGTTTCAAAATACAGCAGGAGAACTTCAGAAGAAACAGCTTGGGCAAGTGAAATTATACACACCAGTTTGAATGCACAGCAAATTTAAAAAACAGCATGGTGAATTAGCGAAGGGGAATTTTACTCTTGAATCCAGTCTGTTAAGATGTGAAGTGTGGAGAGATTCTAAAAGAATATGTGGATCCTGATGTGTGCTGAAACAGCTGCTGAGTCCCCATCACTCTGAAAAAATGTTGCTGTAACTTGCACTTTCCTCCCTTTGAAAACAAATCTTTGAAAACAAGCTTTTGCTCTTTTTATATACTTCATACTCTCTTCCTTAGAATTAGTAGTCCAAAAAGAGCACAGCAAATGGGCATAGTGCTGGAAGAAAAGAGTGGGTGAGCTATTCTTACTTAAAGAGAACCTGGGTTCGGGAGGTGGGGTCAATGGGTGTGTTTCATGGGATGGTCAGAAGTTGTGTAAGCAACTGGTATTAAACTGACCTGCTGTATTTTTTTTTCTTTCATATTGTCTTATCTGTAATTTAGTGGACCTTTATTCTAAACTTTTCTGTGTGTCATAGTTTTGTTACTTAGGTTTTAAGAAAACTTCAGAAATGACATTTTAATTTAAATCTACATCTACATATTTCAGTTTGGTAAGGTCAGTTGTACAGAGTAGAGCAACATTGTGTTGCAGTACAATGTTGTGTTACAACAATGAACTGGAGTTTTTGAGTTGGATTTACTCTGCTATCACTCCAGAGGCTTGAGCAAGTTGCAAGAATTTATTTTGGCTCATTTATCCCATCTAGCTTAAATTCAGACTTCATGGACATATGAGTTAGTACTTTGAGCCTTCATGAATGAATGGTTACATGAAGGTTTATTTCCAGTAATTAGAGACAGTGGAGTCATAGAGTATGTTAGATATTGATTTACATGCATTTTTGCTTTCTCAGAGTATTTTGCATGATGTAGTAGATTTCTTTATACTTGAAGTCATTTCATTCTCTGGTGTGTTTCTGCCTTTTGTAAGAATGTTACACAAACCTGGAGAATTGATTTTTTTATAGGAGCACTTAAAATGTATTTACATAAATAGTTTCTTGACATAAATTAAATTTGAAATGAAGTCATGTTTGCTCATTTTCTATTCCCTGTCCTAACTGATACCCTGTAAGGAGGAAGATGTGGAGATTTTGGGATTCACGTGCTATAATATGCATGTTAAGGAATCTCTTTGAGAGCATTTTGTCTCTGAATAGAGCCACAACTGCTAAATAAATCTATTCTTTTTCTGGCACTGTAAAAGGAAAGCATGGACTCCAACTTAGATAAAAATCCCTAAAATAAATTAAATTCTGTTTTTTATTTAAAATACCAGCTGAACACATGGGATAGTAATGTCCTTCATATGACAAAACTGTTCCAACTTAAAAAGATTTCCTGTGTTAGAATTTAGTTTCAAAACTTCTAGAATTCCTTGTGCAAATCTGGATTTGAATTTGATGTAATGCTGCATTCTTCCTGCTATAGGGAAGAATTAAGACTGAAATATAAGAGTGATTTGAATGAAATTGGGAAGATAACCTAAAATGAAGCCATCTAAAAATGTCAAACCAACTATTAATACTTTCTTCAGTCTTGCTGTAGGCAGACTTGTAATAGCACATATTTCTGGCTTTAACATGGGTCAACACATAGACTTCCAGATCAAAATACCTATCAAGTATTCATATTCTGGCAAGGCTATTAATATATTAGATGTATGCATATAGAACAGATGACAACTGCAGTGTAAGTAGCATAGTATAAGAGAGTTGTCTTATTAAAAAAAAGAGAGAGATCCCATCTGTCCCTCAGCATGTTGTCAGTGCCTCATTCTGAAGGCTGAATGAGCAAGCAGGTGTATAAGTTGCTGATGTGAGACATCAAGCCATTTACAACTTACACTTTTATATCCTTGCACACAAAATATGCTCATTAGCAAAGATTTCTAGTGCCATTGCCTTCCTCTGCCACAATTCTCTTTTTATCCTAAGGCAACAACTGTAGCTGAAACTCAGACTGCCTCACTGTTAGGGCCATGCCTTGCTTAATAAGTAGTTATTGTTTCAAGACAGTATTTTGGCATAGCATTGGGGATTGTGTAATTGTTTTGTCTTTAAATGGGATAATCCACTGTGATCTTATATGTATTACATTTATGTAAGTAGCTCTGTGGTCTTACCACCGTAGGACCTCAGTTCCTCCACAGCACTTGGTAATTCTGCAAGCAGTGCTTTCATTTATCTACATTTTATTTTGAGGTGGTAGGTTATCTATCAAGAATAAAAGCTCATATCCCTGGTGGATGGTAATTGCCAGTAGGATTAACAAAGAAGACTGATTTGTCCAGCTATGCGTTTGTGCAAAACCTTTGGGAACATTTATTGTCAGCACCCCTCCTTCCATGACCTGTTTTGATGACACTGACTACAGGAATGAAACTGCAAACTCATAAAGGCCTTTGGGGTTATTCAGACATGCTGATATTTCTCAGACATTCACCCTTGTGTGGGTATATACATGCCATATGATAGGACAAGCTTCATTTTCTTAGACAATGAAAAAAATCATAGAATGGTTTGGGTTGGAAGGGATCCTAAAGATCTTGTAGCTCCAACTCCCCTGCCCTGGGCAAGGACACCTCCCACTAGATCAGCTTGCTCAAAGCCCTATCCATCCTGGCCTTGAACACTTCCAGGGACAGGGCATTCACAACTTCCTTGGGGCATCCTGTGCCAGTGTCTCGCCACCCTCACACTAAATAATATTTTCCTGATGTCTAGCCTAAATCTACTCTCTTCCAGTTTAAAACCATTGCCCCTTGTTCTATCACTACACTGCCTTGTAAGAAGTCACTCCCCAGCTTTCCTGTAGCCCCTTCAGGTACCAGAAGACCCCTAGCAGGTGTCCCCAGAGCCTTCTCTTCTCCAGGCTGAATAACCCCAACTCTCTCAGCCTGTCTTCATAGGAGAGGGGCTCCAGACCTCTGATCATCTTTGTGGCCCTCCTCTGGACCCACCCTAGCAATTCCATGCCTTTCCTGTGAAAATAAAAAATAATTAAAAATGTAGCAACATGTCATTTGGTTTTCTCTTACTCTCGTTGTTTTGCACTCTATGTTGTATTTCATAGAGTTGGACAATTGTGTATTTATAGAAAATGTATTGTGAGTCCTAGTTAAAGCTTAATGTAACCAAATTGGTAATTATGATACAACTGGGGAGTGCTGGGGATAGGAGACATAGACTTCCATTAATTTATCTGACTGCTTTTCAAATTATAGCTGGGGGACTGTGAAATGTACTTCAGTGTGCAATGAATGGACTAAGAGATACTGTAATCAGTGGCAGGAGGCATTTTGTAAAGAAACTTGATGGATGAAAGGCTAGAAAGCTTCTGCCCTGTAGTTCTGGTCTCTGTAGTTCATCATTATCCAAACACAAAGATGAAAGCAATTTAGAGCTTAGAAGCTTTGAACCAAGTGCTGCCCCCAAAAATATCCAAAGGCACAAGGGGTCCCTAAAACCTGATTCTAATGTACAGTGATAAACTTCCAGAAACTCCATTTGTCTTTAGACATTTATTATTATTTTCAATTTTTACTTTCCTCCAGCTGACATATGTCTCTGTCCAATACTACTTTTCCAGACTTTAAAAGCATAATAAAGATCTCTCACCCTCACGGAAAAAAGAAAAGTCACTTTGTACTTTTTCAGTCCTGTGGCAGTACCAGAGAGGAATATGTAGTTTTTTGGTTTGTTTTTTTTTGCTTACTGATTGAAAATACAAATATTTCCACTTCTGAGCTTCACTGGTTTTTTTTGTTTGTTTGTTTGTTTTTTGTGGTATCTAACCCACTACAAGGAACTCTAGACAAATTATCAAGTTTATTTCTTGTTCCTGAATTTTCAGGGAGAGTACTCAGCTTATTAAATTAAATTTAAGTTTAGCATTAAGAGTTCCATTTTTAAACTGTGTTAAATCTTTAGAACTGAGGGTAAAATGTCTCACTGCTATCACAGTTGGCACAACTTGCAAATTGGCTTCATGCTTTCTGTTGGTTTCTATTAAAATGAAAGGTGTAAAATGCTCTTGTCTATCTGGGTGAATTTCCCATAAAAAGATTTCACAATGATAAATTGTAAAATTGTGCTCTGGGAGCCTTATGCTGAATTGAATTTTAGAATACTGGTAAAACAGGAATATTTGGAAGTGAAAAAACCAAGTGTGACAGTGTGGTATGTGCTTCAGAGGCTTTTCATAAACCCTGCAAAGAAGGGAAATACCCAAATATATCTCACAGGTCTTGGTAGACTGAAGAGAAATCTGAAACATATGCTGAGTGTATGATTTATTTTTCTTACAGTCCTCTTCTAGCTAATCAGTGTACTTCATACTCAATTAGAATAAAACAAATAAAAAACCCAAAACCAACAAAACTTCATCTTGTGGCATCAACCAAGTAAGAACTGTTGTTTTTATGCAAAAGTAGCATTCATTTACCAGTGGCTGAGAAATCAATACTTTAGTTTTGGTAAACAAGTCAGACATTTTTACTGGCTGTTCATGGCTTGAGTGGGTGTACACTTTACTGGGTCAAAAACTGGCTGGATGGAGAGGTCCAAAGAGTTGTGGTGAATGGAGTTGAATGCACCTGGTGGCCTGTCACAAGTGGTGTTCCATAGGGCTCAGTGTTGGAGCCAGTTCTGTTTCTATCTTTGTCAATGATCTGGACAAGGAGATGGAGTGCACCCTCAGTTAAGTCTGCAGACAACACCAGATTGGGTGGAAGTGTTGATCTGTCTCATGGTAGGAAGGCTTTACAAAGGGATGTGGACAGGCTGGATTGTTGGGACAAAGCCACCTGTGTGAGGTTCAGTAAGGCCGAGTGCCAGCTTCTGCACTTGGGTCACAGCAAGCCCATGGAATGCAACAGATGTAGGGAGGAGTGGCTGGAGAGCTGCTCAGAGCAAAAGGAGCTGGGGTTTTTGTTTGATAAGCAGGTGAAGAGAAAACAGCAGTGTCCCCGGGTTTTTGCTTTTAGGACCCCCACTACAAGAAGGACATTGAGGTGCTGGAGTGTGTTCAAAGAAAGGCAGTGAAGCTGATGAAGGGTTTAGAGCACAAGTCTTACAGAGAATAAGAGGGAATTGGGGTTATTTAGACAGGAGAAAAGAAGGCTTAGAGGAGATCTTGTACTCTTTACATCTATCTGGAAGGATGTTGTAGCCAGGTGGGTGTATGTCCATTCTCCCAAGTAACAAGCAATAGAATGAGAGGCAATGGCCCCAAGTTGCACCAGGAATGGTTTAGATTGGATGTTAGATAAAGAAAATTTTCTTCTACAAATGGGTTGTCAGGCACTGGAACAGGCTGCCCAAGGAAGTGGCTGAGTCACCATTCTTGGTTGTATTTAAAAGACATGTAGATCTGGTGCTCAAGAATATAGATTACTAGTGGACTTGGTAGTGCTGGGTTGACAGTTGGACTTGATCTTAAAGGTCTCTTCTGACCAAAATCACAAATGAAAATGCTGAGCTGTGTCTAATAAATTTGTGGCTCAATGAAAAAAAAAAAGGAAATTAAGTTCATTAGGCCTGAAGCCAAGAGCATTGCTACAGGGAATGTATAATGTGCTGTGATATCATTTCCAATGGTAGCTTTATGAATGAGAGGGTATCACATTAATAATGCCAATGGCTAGGACTAAATTGAGTTATAAATGCATTAACTGTAGTAACAGTTTTATATTTTTCCTTGAAATTATTATGAAATTGTTTTCTTTGAAAACAAAACAAAGCATAATATTACAAAGCAAGCATATATTATAAAGCAAGCAAGCAAAACGGGTATCTTTGCCTATAATGAACATTTATTGTTTGGTGTGGGTAATTCTTTTTTGGAAAATACAGATCTAGTCAGTGAACTTCAGCCTAGGGCATGAAACAAGTCAAATACAAATGTGAAACTGAGTAAGGGTGACCTTGGTCTTTTAAAACCATCTGTGCTAAAAGACATCATGGTTAATGGAAACACTTCTGTTGGTTTTTTGTCCTCCACTGGAGGAATTCAGTAGGATTCCTCTTATGAGTTCCAGAGCATTAACATAGAAAATAGTGTCTTTATTAAATGGCAATAAGGTGTCACATCTAAATAGTTGTATTTAGCACTCACCTGCACACAGTATTTTGTGTCTATAATGTCATATGTGCTGCTCTGCACTGTGGACCATTGAGAATGTCACTTGAAAGAAATCTGATTTATATCCAAGACCAAAGTTATCATAGAATCATGGAACAGCACAGGCTGGGAGATGCCTCAAAAGATACCTGGTCCAACTTTTCAAGAAGTCATGATGTGTTTAATCCCTGCTATCATTTTCAATGTAGAGACTGATAAGACTTATTCTTGATAGAGCTCCTGACTGATAAGCTTGTGTATTGAGTTTCTGTGACAAAGTTTAGATAGTGGGGGACTACTGGCATGGTTTCTGTGAGGGGCTACTAGAAACTTCTCCCATGTCCATCAGAGCCAGTCCCAGCCTGCTGCTGGCTAAGGCCAAGCCCATCAGTGGTGGTCGTTGTGCCTCTGGGATAAGACAGCTGAGAAGGGAAAAAAAAATGCACAATGGTCATTTCAATCTGAGTGAAAATATGTGAGAGGAACAACTCCAGAGACACCAAGTTCAGTGAAGAAAGATGAGGGGTTGGTGCTCTAGGTGTCAGCGCAGATCTTCCCCTGAAGTCTGGGGTGAAGACCATGGTGAGAGAGGTTGTCCCCCTGCAGCCTGCGGAGGATCCCACACCAGGGCAGCTGGATGTGCCCAAAGGAGGCTCTGGCCCCTGGGACAACCCATGCTGGAGCAGGCTCCTGACAGGCCCTGTGGAGAGAGGAGGCCATGCTGGAGTAGATTTGATGGCTGAACTTGTAACTTTGTGAAGGACCCATGCTGGAGCAGTCTGTTCCTGAGGGACTGCATCCCATGGCAAGCAATCTGTGCAGAACTGTAACTGATAATAAATTAATTTCTCTGAGTCAGCTCTGTTTTGCCTATGAAGGTAACTGGTGAATGATGTCTCCCAGTCCTTATCTGAGGCCATGAGCTTGTTTTTACCTTTTCTCTCCTGTGTCCAGCTGAAATGTGGAGTGATAAAGAAGCTTTGGTGGGCACCAGCTAGGATTAATCAACCTTCCACAGGTTGATTAAGCTTCTGTAAGCTTCATAGTTTCGTAAGCTTTATAATAGTGATTTTTTGTTTCTAATTTATATTCTTTTGCAGTATTTCCTCAAGAAGGGTTTCAGTGCTATTCATTCAGTTCTCTTCATTGCAACAGTATTTTTTTACTGATCTGACACCGATGACATACATGGTCACAAATGGCCAGAGCAAGTATTGACTGCCATAAGGGAAGTGGGATGGGAAGCTGACACCGGAAAGGCAGGAGCTGGCGTGCGGCAGAGGTGGCGGTGTCTGTGTTACTCCGGCTTTGTAGGGGCCAGGAGCAGTCATAGCAGGAGGACAGCATCTGCTCCTGGTGTCCTTCTTCCCTCCAGGCCACACCGTGTGAATGAGGAGACCATCTGCTGGGAGCTGGTGGGTGCCAGGGCTGTTTGTGCCTGCAGCCTCTGCTCTGCTGCCCTCCCCATGCAGCCAGCTCAAGCACAGTGTGGAGAGCATCAGGACACACAGCTAGTCCCCACTTTGCTCCTCTCTGCCTGGATTCCTTCTTCCCCTAGGTGGCTCTGTGTAAGGACTGGCTCCTGTGTACATTTGCACACGCCATTACTTAAGGGGTTGGGCTGGAGTATTAAGCAGTAGCAATCTTGTGGCCTTTGTACAGTGAGCTAATGTTATCCATAACTCACAATTAATAGTTCCTTTCTTGTGCTCTTATCATATTATCTGGATTTCCTGGTTGTACTGTAAGTGGTCCTTCTAAAACCTCTTGCCAACCCTGCTGAAGTGGAGATGATAAATTGTCTAATGTCTTGTGTACTAGATGACATTCTGTTCTTCTAAATAATTTATTAGCAGAGAAATTGCAATGGAAGTGTGACTCTGGCTTCTTCAAAACATTCATCTCGACAATTTATGATCTTTCACAAAATATTTATCTTGTGTCCAAGAACAAAACCAAATCAAGTGACAGATTTTGATATCACGTTACTGGGTTCATAACACTCTTACATGTTTCTCAGTAGAAAGATATTTGAATCCCAACTAATCAAAGTTGAATCAGCTCAGATGAACAGTTAAAATACCTTCAGTTCTGAAGACAGCATAAAAGAGCTGGAAAGACTTGGAGGTGAAGGAGTTTACCACTGAAGCTGTCTGGAAACTCCGTATGTTGCTAAAACTATGCAGCATGACCTGTTTCTTGTTTGTCTGTGATACTTCAGTGTCTCAGTCAGAACTTTGTAGAGCCCTTTTTCAATGTATTGTGAATCTTTGTCAGTTGCTTTGAAGATTTTCAGTCTTTTTTGTTTCTTCAAAGCACTGTAGAAAGAGTAAGCTGTTATCTCTTTGAAAGATAGTTTTGGATAATAAATCTATTTCCATGTTGCACATAGGTATTCACATTCTGCTGGTTGACAACGGGACAATGTATCCTGATAAACACCTTTGCAGTACTCATTATGCTTAACACTCATGAATTACAGTTGTCATTTTTGTTTTATGTATTCTTTTGTTTTTTTAACCAGGCTCTTGAACTGCATTTTAAGTCTATAGTTTGGCTTCATCAAAATCAGGAGCTTGCTTTTGGAATCCCTGGTTTTACTTTTTTTTTTTTTTTTTTTTTTTTTTTTTTTTTTTTTTTTTTTTGTAATTTTTGGAATTCTTGGGTTTAGAGTTAAGGGTAAAAAATGGAAGCTGACTTTGTATGTGATTCACACCTGCTGAAATGTGTTTTGTCATTGCATTCACTAATCAGATGCAAAGTCTTCCACTGTTTGGCAGTAACTGTTGAGGCATATGCTGAATGAGCCTTAAGCTGCTTTATGTCTACATAGGACTGTGCAGGCATTAACATTATTCTGAGGACAAGTTTTAAACTGATGCAATCTTGGTGCAAGGTTGGTCATGGTTTTCATCTGCTTTGCTTTTGGGGTACTAGTTTATGCCTTTGCTAAAAAAAGTGTCATTTGGTGCTGCCTTTCAGAGTGCATCATGTTGTACTGGTGGCACTGACAGTTAATTTCAGGTAGTCAACATATGTCAAAATAGATTCTCTTCTTGGTATTTCCTAGGAAGGGAATGCATAAATTGAGTAAGATAGCACCTCATAGCTCGATCCTGGCAAATCCTCTCAAATTCCAAAATTGTATGGAGTTATAACCTTGCCTGGATGCAGCATAAGATCAGGCACCACCTGTACTCAGCCCTGGTGAGGCCACACCTTGAGTTCTGTGTCCATTTCTGGGCCCCTCAGTTTAGGAAGGATATTGAGGTCCTGGAGCAGGTCCAAAGGAGGGCAACTAAGCTGGTGAAGGGACTTAAGCACATATCCTATGAGGACAGGCTGAGGGAGCTGGGGGTGTTCAGCCTGCAGAAGAGGAGGCTCAGAGGAGACCTCATCACTCTCTACAACTCCCTGAAAGGAGGGGGTAGCCAGGTGGGGGTTGGTCTCTTTTCCCAGGCAACTCTCAGCAAGACAAGAGGGCACAGTCTCTAGTTGTGCCACGGGAGGTTTAGGTTGGACATTAGAAAGAATTTCTTTATGGAGAGAGTGATCAGGCATTGGAATGGGCTGTCCCGGGAAGTAGTGGATTCTCCGTCCCTGGAGATATTTAAAAAGAGACTGGATGTGGCACTCAGTGCCATGGTCTGGTAACTGCAACGGTAGTGGATCAAGGGTTGGACTTGATGATCTCTGAGGTCCCTTCCAACCCAGTTGATTCTATGATTCTGTGATTCTGATTGTCACTGATAAACTCAACAGAGAGTTGATGAAGCAGGACAATAAATTGTGGTAGTTCAGGGGGTTGCTTTTGCAATACCATCACTGTTTTCTAGCCGATACCAGGCAAATACAGAGTGGGACTTTGACCCAGACAATTTTCACTGCTTTATCTTCCCTGATCTCCTTAGCGTGTTGCCTTTAGGCTTCTTTTCTGTTCTCTTCCTGCTTTTCTCACAGCCCTGAGCTCTTGCTCTGCTCACACAGTACAGGGAGAGGTTGGAGTTTTGAATGTGCTGCTCAGCCAGAGAAGGTGTGCTCAAAGCCCATGAATGGAGGGTGGTTGCTTGTCCTTTTTGCCAGAAGGTTTTGTGGTGTGTCAGTTCATCTACTGTAGAAGACAGAGGACTTTTTAAAAAAATTGTGCGTTTAAAAACTGGAAACTGTATTATCTTTACAATGACAAAGAAGAACACAAGGAGATATTTGCAGCTTCTGGAAATTCAGATGACTTCAGGAATCAAATGAAATGTTGAAATTATTTTTCCTCCACACGTTTTGGCATAACAAGAGATTTCCTTTTCAAGAAAAAAAGTGAATCTTTACACACTACTATGACTTTCATATTTCCTTTTTTCCTCCTTTTAAACTTATATTTGTATTTTGTCCACTGAAGCCCATTGTATTTAATTTTCATTCTTCAGAACATTTTAGCTAACTCTTGCTACTGATAGTTCTCCTGTTCATGCCTTGTCATGGGCTGCCCTCCTTCTTCCTGAAGAGAAACCACCTCCTGAATTTGTGTTTTATGTAAGCCTCATTCTTCCATGAACAGTTTCTCCATGGTTGGTCACTGCAACTGATCTCCACACCTGCCTACTTACAGAATTTTACCTTGAACAAAGAAGAAACGCTAAGAGTAACACCAGAGGATGTACAACAGCTGTCAATGAGGTGGCTATCAAGAAATGCTCTTTATAAATCACCGCTCTTCTGAGTAATTAACACCAACAGAAGGTATATCCTAAGGAAAAAAAAAAAAAAAAAGAAGAAAAAAAATTTAAAAAACTCCATATCTGCAAACCCTTTATCGTTCTATAATCTGTGTTTCTGTTCCAGATGGCTTAATCTGTGTATTCCCAGATCTCAGGATTTTCCTTTTGGGACAGTTAATTAATTAGTCCAGTTTACAGGTAGGATTGTTGAAGTTCATCATTCTTTCTGTTCATACCCACATTTGCCCAGCACAGATCAGCACAGGTTGTGGTGTAGGTTGAACCCCAGTTTGTCTGCAGGTACAAAACCTGTGGAGCAAAGCTGAGTGTTTCTGGCATTTGGGAGATTTCCAAGACCACATTCCACATGAGTTGGATTCTCTGCACATAAATCATGTGTGTTAATTAAGAAAATGACTATCATATTTCAATTTCCAAAACTATCCTAACAATTATATAGCATACTTGTAGTTTCCACAGTGATGTTTTGTTGGGGTTTTTTTCAGCTTTTAAGTTATGCATTTAGAATGAACCTTTACCTTCCTTTTTTTTGTTTCTAATAATAGTTCTATGAGGAAAGGGTAGAGCATGCTTTGCTTAAGCATTCACCGCTTTGATTTTTGTTCTTCGACTTGTAAATAATCAGCACTCATCTGAATAAAAGCACCAGAGAGGGAGATAAATATTAAAAAAACCCCACAACCACAAAAAATCCCAAACCTTCCACTTTTTTCATTGTAGTGGTTTGAAAAGAAATAAAAATAATCCTTCATGCTCATTTAAAAATATGAAAATATATTATTTATTTGTTGAAAATTTCTTCAAGCATATTGGTAATATAAACTTATTATTTTACTTAGTTTTGTTAAGGTTACAGTTTTTAGAAACCTTGGATCTTTTGGGTGAAACTGAGTTGTACTGATGACAACAACATTTTTGCCCTCACATTTTCTTCTGTTGATGGTAGACATTTTCATGTTTCTCCAACCATGAAATGTATATTAACACAGCCTCTGACACCTAGGAAGTCAAATTATATTTTTTGGCTGGTAGGAAAAGCAGATAAAAATGATGTTTTTTTCTTCACAGACATCTCCCAGAAAGTGCAATGCCCCTTCCAATTTATCCCATCTATATAGCAGAAACTAGGATGAAGCAAAAATTTTGGCTACCTTCCTTTTGTTACCATATGCCAGAAATAAGGAAATGTGTGATTTTCTTTTCCTCTGTAGATGTACGTCTACAGTATTCCTTTAGGCTTTGTTTTAAATGAAAAGCTAAAGTTCCTAAGACTGCAAATTCAACCACTTTTTTCAAACCACTGTTTAAACCACTAAGCATTATTTTTTGCTCCACTTTGGACTTGTATGTCATGAGACAGTTGATTAACATGGTGATGAACCTGTATAGCACCAGCTGTTGTAGCATTCACTGGACACGTTGTAGGGTTCTATCAAATTAATTTGAATTCTTACATGCTTTTGACATGGTGAGTTGCAACATCACTTGTGGCTGGTGAAATAAGTCATGGAACCACACTGAATGGAAACAATGAAATGAGATTGCAAACATAAGTTGAATATCCCCCACAAATACTTATCTGAATGTCCCTCAGTGAAACACCAACACTTGATCTTTTGATTCTGAAGTACACTTGAATAAGCTTTTCTAAGATTTTTTTTTTTTTTTGGTGTGTGTGTGTGTGAGATATGTATACAAAATGTGAATGCATCTTACAGACCTGGTTTGGATTCACTTGTTCCATTTATCTTGGTGTAGTGCATAAAACTCACTTCTTTGTAACTGGCTGGCAGCAGCATTAGTTTGCTTTTTTTGACACTTTTTATAGGGAAGGCTGTAATCCAGGTAAATACTTGCGTGTTACAGAAAATAGTTTGACCTGATGTATGCCAAAACCTCCTTATTTTGGTATTTTTACCATCTAGAAATTAAGTGTCACTTAGTATCTCTGAAGCGAGCTAAACATTCTGAACTGCTGCTTTAATCTTCTATTGAACAGGTGCACAGTTTTGCTGATCTGTCCTCATTTTTACTAGTTTATGGACAGTTTTTCAGTGTGAGAGCAAAACACTTTTTTGCTTTTTCAGGTACTTCTAGAAAATACCTGATAGTATCTGCTACTGGGAAGCAGATAGTTTAAGATTGAAGAACTGAAAATGAGTAATGAGCTCTATATGGACTTAAAACCAAATGACAAGAGAATTTGCTGTAGATTATCTGATATGTAAAGTTGTGAACTGTTGGAACCAATGTCCTGTTTAAAGAAGTGGATGAAGCTGAAAAATAAAATAAAAGAGAGATCAGAGCCTCTAATGCAATCTAAGGCTATAAATATTTGGAAAGAAACAAACTTGTGAACTGGAGCATGGAGTACATTAAAATGTACTACATACCTGAAATATAACTCAAAAAGTATACTGAGATCTTTCATTGTCTGAACAAGATGAGCTAAGTCTATATCAGATTGTCTGACCAAGACAAACATGAGAGCTGAAACTGCTCTGAGTAGTCATATAACAGGGTTTAAAATTTTTTTTTATTTTTTGTGGGTGAATGAACTTGATTCAGGAGGTCTTTCCCAGCATTCAGGAGTTGCTTTGCTATGTTCTTCTCAATATTGCAGCTAAACTGTTCTATTTGTCATGCTAGATTAGCTTCAGATATTGTCTTCCTCCCTCAGCTTCCCTGTCTCCCATTTACACAGGGAAAAAAAAAAAAAGGTGAAAATGTGAGCTATGCCCAGGTTTAGCTGCTGGAGGCTGGCACGGATATTAAAGCAGGTTGCAGCTAGAAGCAAATGAAAAAGTCTGGACAGGATTGGTGAGTATCTGGAGAAAGAAACACTAAAAGAAACTGATAGAGGCTGAACTGGGCTGGGTGAGCTGCGGAAAGTGAGCAGGGAAAGCAAGAATGGGTTGGCAGAGTTAAGTAAGAAAGAGATCTAACTGGGACCTGCCCTCTAAACCTATGTCCACAGTTATGAGAGGAGAACTGAGTTTTGTGGGCTTTAACAATTAGTCTCTAAACTCTAAAATACTGACAGGTGCCCTTAGTTGCATCACACAAGTAGTAATTAGTCTTTGCTTTTTGTGAAAGCTCCTGAATTATTTACTGCACGTGGATATATTGTAAAGCAAGACAGATCAAAAATGTGGATGCTCCATTTTGCTTTAGTGTAGATGGTTTTGTATCTATTGTTTCAGTGTATGCTTTCTGTTTTAATTATATTTCCATACTTAAATTCTGGTAATAAAGTTGAAAACAGATACATTTTTTTTAATTAATGGGGCTGCACAATAATAGCAAATTTTCCCCATAACATTCCGAAGTGGAAACACTGCAATATCTAAAGTTATTCCAGAACTGGGCTTTTTAAGGAACAATGGTTTAAAATCCATTTAAAAGAGCCTTGAGTTACAGTAAATGACTAACTCTGGAACTTGACTCATTTTAGGTCAGTACATGGAGACTAGACTTAAGAAATCCCCTAGAAAGTAATGTGGCAATTAAGGAAATAAAAATCAAATACATCTATCCACCAATGGAGTTCTTCATAGTCATGAATTGATTTTATTGTCAGCTCCAATTTGTAATTAGATTTTTGAGTCACTTCACAACAGACAAAGCTTCAGCTATTTTTTTGTTTGTTTTAAACTGGCTCTTGAGATTAATTTCCTACTGTTTTAAAGCATGTCCTGTTTTTCGCTTTGGATAGAAATGTTTCTCAGTTGAGTGGTGATTTTCCCTGGGAGAAAATGAGAAAAGAGGATTGCTTTTCTGACATCTTGCAAACCTCTTGCATAGAGTTCTGGGTGGGGGCTATGTCTGGTCAGAGGAAGCTTCTCTGGGAATATTTTTTTAGATTTTACAGTTGATTTTGTATTTAGTCCACAGAATTTTCTTTCTGGAATCATGTTTTTACTTTTTGCTTCCAGCAAATGCTTAACTCATGAAGAAATAAGTATACTTCATGATGTGTTTGTAGTAGTTAGTTAATTAAATGTTCAGAAACTATAAATATTTACAGTTCTTCGCCTTCCTAGATTTTTGAACATGTAGCTCTTTGCTTTTGCCGCTTATGTAGCCTTTAGCTTTGGTATCAGAGAATTATTTTCTCCTATCTCTTTCATTAAATAATTGTCAGGAACCCTCAGTTTTTAGATATTCAATTAAATCATTGGTTTCTCATAACTCAGTAATGAACCACAGCAAGTGACCAAGTTAAAACCATCAGAAGCAATATCTGAAATATTTTACCATGAGACTGACACCAGTGCAATGACTGTATCTCAGGTAAGCCAGGTAATGTATTGTATTGGATAATTTGATCATAAATTGATCATAAATTGATCATAAGTTTGACCAATCCAACTCAGTCAAGGACGACTCTGTTTTGCTGCTAAAGCTGCTTTATCATTGTGACATACGTTATCATTAAGGCTCTGATGCTCAACTGTGGGTTGAGGCACCATGTTTCATAGAGCCATTAATTTCTTTATTGAAGTGAGATTCTGCAACAACAGAATACAGTAAACAGGTGTTCTCCTGCTTCCATGAGATGTAATAGAAACCTAATCTTAATTTCAGAAAGGAAGAAAGAACTGACTCAGTTCCCATCTAAATGGCTTTGTTTTGCCTGTTGCCCATGTTTAGTTAATCCTGAATACATTTCCAGTGAAGTAGCAAACATTTGATTTCAGCATTGTGTGACTGCATAAACATCCTCATGCCCATGAATTAATGGAATAAATTGAATATTAAGCTTTTTGTGTGTGTGAATTAGCAGGGAAAGGGCAATTTCTTCCAGACTGATGACTAACTCATAACTGGAGTGCTTTGAGCATCCCTGTAATACAAAATGTTGTTACCACCTCTCCTCCCAAGTCTCAGTTGTTCTGCTCTGGCACAGATGCTCAGTGAAGGGGTTATCTTCCTTCTTATGAGAAAGTGCCCTTGTTGCTTTGCCACTGGATGAGATTTCACTTGCAATTTTTCATTTTGTGAGGAAGCTTGAAAGGGATGAGGTGGAGCCATGACCTTCATTCTGCAGAACTTTCTAGGACAGGAAAGGAAATGGGACCTCTGCTGTATGAAATTAAATGCTGAGGAGCTGCCTTATAGGCTGACCTGTGTATGTCCATATTGCTTTGCCTTTTCTTGTCCCTGAGATGAGGCCAAGGCCAGGTCCCATCTGGTCTTCCATTATCTTCATTTGTTTGATGTGGGTTTTGGTTTTGTTTTTTTGGGGGGTGTAGGGGGTGGGGATATGTAGGGAGAGAGGTTGTTTTATTTTGTATTGAAAATAAGCTTCTAAATATAGAGAAACTGTCTAGTTGCAGCTTGTATATCATCACTGCTTCCTATCCCAGTCTACCCTCAACAACAGCAGAATTGTGAAAAGATAAGATGAGCATTACTTTCAAGCTTAGCTTTTCTGATTTGGCATGCAGCTGTTTTGAGAGTGCCCTGCACTTCAAAGGATCATAATGTCATTTGAAATGTGCATTGCAAAATAGAGATTAAACAAAACCTAATGTTTTCTGCATATTTAAGGAATATAGCACTTCTAACTACCAAAAAAATGTTAGGCTCGTTGTAATGCAGACAGTATGAAAAGTCCTTAGGGAGTTGTTTTGACTGTTCCAGAATGCAAGTAGTATGCATTGAGGAGAAAATTATAGAGCAGTGTTTCCATTATTCAGCATGTAGTTGAAAGGTGATGACACAGTGATTCAAGGGTGATGAAGCACCCATGAGACCAGTGATAAGATTGTGTTATGAGAAGAGATTTTGTAATGCTTTCTGTTTATAACTGGATTATGTTGTGAGATTTGATGGTATATAAAAAAGATCTCGTAGGAAAGTTGTAATATCCATATATTCTCTAAAAGAACAGAGATAATAAAATAAAAATAGTGTAGGGTGAATGTAGGTTTTGTTTCACTGTTGCCTATGCAATGATGCAACAAGTAAATAAGGTTTTAAAGTCTCATGTGAAAGCTTTAACTCTATGGTGTTTTGTGAGATCATTTGCAGGCCATACTCTGATTTAATAATGAATGAATTTGAATTTAATGAGATTCATTTAGATATATGCTAAAGTGGAATTGTATGATTAGTGATTATTGTCTGACACTTTCATAATGAGGCTTTAAAGCTTTTGTAATGCTTTACAATTCTCAGTTTCTGCTAATGAAAGATTATTTTTGTTTTTTATCAGAAAGTAAAACCATTGTGAACTTGTTTTCTGGCTTTTGTCCAGTCTGTGAAAAACTCTGCTGTATATTTCATATTTGTAGTGAAATAATTCCTTTCCTTACAAAATAAAACACAATGAAGCAAATCATACATAAAAATGGCTTACAGACTGTCTTAAAAGGTCTTAAATCTGATTTAAAAATAGTCCTGGTGGAATAGTATTTTTCTTGTCATATCTGTTGAGAATAAAATAACATGTTTATTATTCAGTAGGACTGATGAGTAATGATCAATCTGTGTTTTGTTTTGATGTATTTTTATTATGTTGAGAGCAAGAATCTTGCTCAGTGGTCGTAGCTACAATTTAATCTGTAAAGAACGTAAATTTGCTTCTTTGACAACCTAATGATGTGGAAAACTCTGAGGAAGAAATGGTCAATAAAGAGGTAAATGCTTGGTAATCATGCCCTTTTCAAAAGAAAAATCTTACCTCTACCATATTAAGTAGGTTCTGATTTTGCTGGTGCAACAGATACCTCAAATGCTAAGCAGAAAAACTTGTCCAATAAAAAATAAAGCAAGTTTAATCATCAAACAATGTTTTACTTTGGGTAAGATGGAAAGTCTAAGAAATTGTCCACAGCATTTGCAGTCAGTGATTTAGGCCAGATGTTATGTTACTCACCAGTCTACTTTGTGTAATGAAAAATATATGTATGCTGTAAAGATACTTTTCTGTTTCCTTGTTTTGGGTTTTTTTTGAAGGTGTTTTAGGGTTTTTCTGTTTGCTTTTTGTTAGTGTTTTTTCTTTCTCATTTAAATCTAACTAGTTTTTCCTAGTCTTCTCTATAAGCACCAATATTCATGCAATTCACTTCAACTACATCAGAAGCTTATGATTTTTTTGGAATAAAATTAGGTTACAAATTTTGCCAAGTCCACTTAATATGCTAATGTTTTAATGTGAAGTTTTCTGAATTTGAAAGTGAGGGGTTTTTTGAGGATTTTTTGGTACTATCTAAGTCCATTCAGTTTTTAATTTCCAAAGTTTTGTGCACTTCTTCCAGTATTGAGAAACAGATATTTTGCCAATTTACTCTAAGAAGAGGGTGGTGAATACTTTATGTTGTCATGGTGAACACTAATGTCACAGCTTAGCAGTTTGGGCAGACCACAGACTGAAGGACAGAATTACTCTATATCACCCCCAACCCTGCTCACCCAAGGGAAGAGAAAAGGGGAATAAAGAGTGGAGACTTGAAGTTGAAAATTGAAAACAACTGGAAGCAAATTTACTAGCACAGGAGAAAGGCAATAACAGAAGGGCTGAAGTAACAAAAATACAAATATATACAAGTACATATTTGCAACCTGATCTCAATAGCAGAGGGGACAGGTACCTGAGAGCCCCTTGGGGCAGAGCTGACTCAGGAGGGGGATTCCTTGTGTTGTCTCAGGATATGCAATGGAGTATCATTTTGGGAATTACAGTGTTATTTCTAGAGGTCTAATGGAAACAAATAAAAGGTCTGGGAGACATCAGTACCTCATGTCCATATAGTAAGAACTTAAAAATTTGCAGGTGTTGTAGGTGTCTGCACCTACATTGTCTTAATGAATCTAACAAAACATGTTAGTGGTGGTGACACAGTGTAGTAAAGACTAAACGAAAGTGAAATTAGTCCCTCTAGTTCAAGAAAGTAGAAGGAATTGTAACAGATCCCTGTGTCTAAGTATCTTCCTATATTTGAGACCCTAAGAAGAAATGCAGAGGAAAAAGGTAACACCTTATATTGCAACTGTTGTTTCTAATAGGGTTATACCTGAGGAGACCAAGGTGCTGAAGTCCAGTTGGTTTATTGATGATAGCAATCTATGTAATACGTATGTTGTACCCATCCTTGTAAGGTCTGCATCCCACTACCCTTAGGAGAGACCAGCTGAGAATTTGTCTGCAAACATAAACTGCTTTGCTGAAAGGATAACTCAATGAACAATGTAATCAGTGCTCTTTTTGTTAGCTTGTCAAGAAACATACGTGATATACACAGTATTTGTGTCAAACAGAAACACCAAAAAGCATGTTTGTAGGCATTTTGTGTTCAGCACCATCTGGGCTGTGTGCTGCTTTAGGACTTCATTAACACAGTACTTGGGATTTTACAAGTGGAGGATCATGTAACTCTAATTCACAATTTAAGATAAGTAAGGAAAGAGGCCTTTGCTCCTTGAGAGCAACATAATGTGGTAACTGCACTTAGCCAAATTTGTTCCTGCTTCAGAAATTGCACTATTCCTGCTCAAGTACTTTTGTACACAATATTAAAGATATAAATTTGTTTAAAAGTTCTTTAGCATTACTAAGTGTGATTATGGAGGTATTTAGATGCCTAGATCAAGACCCTCTTCTCAGATTTTGCATACAGCAAGTGTAGGTTTCTGTAGTTGGGCAGTTCAGAACACGTAAAGTAAACTCATCCTTCAGAAGCTCTGAAGAAGTCTCCACTCATCTGTTGCTTTTATAAAGAAGGCTGCAGAGTGTAGTGGTCTTGTTGAAGTATATAGTATGGCTATATATACAGTATATACATAATATTTGGTGATGAGCATATTCTTGTATGTTTTCTTGTGAGTAAGCTGCTAAACTAATACAACGTAGCAGATTGTGGTTTGATATCTGATGGTAAGTCTGGAATTTGAACAGACTAGAAACCAATGTGTTAGTCTTGTTCGCAGAGATTTTTTTTATACTAAACACTTTTTCTTTAAAGCACATTGTGATTTCATGTATCACAACAGTTCAGAGATTTTGTATTTGGGTAAAGTAAATGTCATTACAACTGTTACTTGACAAGAAATGTTTGTAAAAAAATCAATAAAAACTATATTTTAAAGGGCATAATAGCAACATGGGTAAAACTTAAATGAAAAATGGTGAGAGACACAAACCAGAGAGAGAGAAAACCTTTTCTTCTGTTTGAAAAGCAATGTACTGGTGCTTAACACAAGTTTAAAAGTGTTTGGAACAAGTCTGGTTTTAATGCAGCCCAAAGAAAGTGGCACTAATAGTGATGGGATATTTGAGTCAGAATGAAAGGAAGAATGGAAACTGGTAAGAACAGAGGATACACACTTTGGAGTAAACAAAAGCTGGATAACATCATGTCAATCAAAATACACTGGGCAGTGTTCTAGTCTTTCAATTTATGAATAGAATCTCTGCAGAATTCATATAGAATAATTAAAATTCAGAAAAGATCATGTTCCAGTCCATGTTTCCTTATGTAGTAGTTTGGGAAGGTGCTCATCCCTCAGATTTTAACACATTTTTTCAAGACAGCAGTGCTAAAGTGTTCATTGCTATGAACAGCAATATATATATTTATATGTTTAGTTGTGCTGAATAACTTAATTGTAATACTACTACTATGAATACTGAGAAAAAATTGGAGTCTGGTCTGTCTAACCATACTGAAAATAGCTGACTGCTTATTCAGTCACTGCTTATGCCAGTGACATTTGAGGTGCTTCTACAGAGAAGATATTACATTTCCTGAAATATTTTGAATAACAAAAGCTCTGACTTCTTTGAACTCCATTAACTCTGAAATTCTCCAGCCCACGTTTTACACACAGTACTTCAATGGCAGCAGAAGTTCTTGTTTTTCATGCTCATGTTGATTGCTGGAAGGATGTTGTTGTTTTAAAAATGCTGAAGGACTTGACATACTTCCTCTTCAGTGTTCTACCTGAAATGTGTAGGGTAGAGTGTTTTTAGAAACATGTGATAGTTCTGGGCTCTCACTACAAGAAAGACATTTTGCTGGTAGATTGAGTTCAGAGAAGGGCAACCAAGCTGGTGAAGGGTCTGGAGAACAAACCCTGGGAGGGCAGGCTGAGGGAACTGAGAATGTTTAGTTTGGAGAAGATGATGCTGAGAGGAGACCTTATTGCTCTCTGTAACTACCTAAAAGAAGATTAAAGGGAGGTGAGTGCTGGCCACTTCTCTCAAGTGAATAATGATAGGACTAGAGGAAATGGCCTGAAGTTGCAGCAGGAGGAGTTTAGACTAGATTTGAGAAAGAATTTCTTTACTGAAGAAAGACTAGTTAGGCATTGGAATGGACTTCCCAGGGAGGTGGTGGAATAGCCATCACCTGAAGTATTTAAAAGCTGTGTAGATGAGGCACTTCAGGACATGATCTAGTGGGCCTAGTGATATAGATATTGAGACATATACTTTATTTTATTTAGGTGGGGATGTTGACAGTTGAATGCAGTGATTGTAGAGGTCTTTTCATAGAATCATAGAATAGAATCATAGAATCAGCTGGGTTGGAAAGGACCTCTGAGGTCATAAAGTCCAACCCTTGATCCACTGTCACCATGGTTACCAGACCATGGCACTGGGTGCCACATCCAATCTCTTCTTAAAAACCTCCAAGGATGGAGAATCCACCACCTCCCTGGGCAGCCCATTCCAGTTCTTGATTACCCTCTCTGTAAAGAATCCAAATGTGACAATTCTGTGTGAAATAAAGTATGGATTACTTCCTGATAGTGCATAACAGAAAACAGTCCACAGCCAGTATTTCCGAGCTCTTTGAACATATGATTGACTTGGAAGAATCAGACTAGGCTATCTGAGCAAATTCAGTCTCCTTTACACAGGATATTTTTTCTCTGGTGAAGTCCATGAAGTCCTTTTATGTATTTGCAATGGATAATTAATCAGTTTTAAATGCTCACAGTCTATGAGAATAAGATATATAATGTACTCCCTCATATCTGCCAACTCCCATTCAATTTTGTGAGCACAAGGGTTCTCAAATGTTTATATGGTTGAGCACACCTCCATCCAGACTGCTGTGTGGGCCACCTGCCCCTTCTCTGCAAATATATTCTGGGAGAATTAGAGCAACTGACTCCTGAGGGATGTCTTCACTCTAGTTTACAGAGTTTTAGTGAAGGTCAGCAGCTGGAAATAAGGAAGAGAAAACAAAGCAGCATAATCTTATTTACCTGTCTGTGAAGCATGTAGAGATTTATAGATCAGATGGATCTGACCCGCCAAGTAAGAAAGCCTCTGACCATTCCCCAGTATTGTAATCACTTTGAATGCTCTATTCTTCATACATAGGTGGAAAAAGGAAAGCAGAGCTGATGTGCTGGTGCCTATCCAGAAATTCGTTAGCTACTAGGCAGAGAATGCTCACATCTTTAGAGCAGTTCAAGGCAAAGACCAGAGCACCCAATTTAGCAACATACTGCTTTTAGACAGCCCCGTGAGATGTAAGCAAGGTCACTCTGCCTCCCCTGCTTCCACTGTTACATGTGCCACCGACATCCTCTATTTTATTGATTTTCTAGCTTATCAGTATTTTTTTTGGCGAATTGAAACTGCTTCTGAGGTTGGACCTGGTTTTGGACAGGTGACCATCCCTGTTCAGGAGGATGAACTATTCATAACAGCAAGCTTTGTGAAATGTTCAAAATTAGGACCATCTTACCAAGTGTGCATACATGACACTTTTAAGAAAAGGTTCCAACTAATTTATAATTTGTTTTTCAGTGAGGATGCTTCTGTAATGTATTTCCAAAAAGAGGACTCTCTGGAAGTCCTTTCATGCTGAGTTGGATATCAGTTGTACTTAGCTTTAAATGTGAAAAAGCTTCTACTGAATTACTGGGTGATAACTTTCATTACTGAGAACTTAACATAAAAGGGGATTGTGAAAATGCTCTGCTCAAAGTCAGAGAAAATGTAATTGCTTGGCACTTAATATTATTAGTATATTAATAAAATCTAAACTAATCAATGTTAAATAATAGAGAGATGAATAATCTCTCTTCCATAGTAACTTTTTTTCCTATAAAGTTTTCTATCACTTAGTACACTCAAGGACTGGTTAGGTAGTTGTGTGATTGCAGTGTGAAATAGTATCTTCTAAAGACGCTTACTTGAGTTTGTTGGTCCCCTGGGGTGGTGGTTTAAATTCCACTTTTAAGTGATAGGACCACATGGAACTTGTGATATCATTTTGGAGTGTGTGAATTGATTTGCGGTAGAAGAGCTCAAGGAAATGAAATTGGAAAGAACAATGGTTCTTTCCATTAAGCAACCAAGAGCAATTTGCCCCAAACTCAACCAACCGAATGACCAACCAAGAAACAGAAAAAATATCATACAATCTCCCAGGTTTCCATAGGAGAAGCCATGCATTATGAGCCTAGGCAGAATTATTTATACTTATCTACTGGTTTTGTGTATTTCAGTGAGCAGAGAGGATTGTACTCTAAGACTTCTGCTCAGTCAGTTTGGTAAAGATCCTCACATTCATAGTTTCTTTTCCTTGTGTTTATCTATTTCCTAGAGCATTAAGTAGTGTTAAGTGTAATTTTGTACAATTGTTTTGATATTCTTATTCCTCACTTTCTTGACTGGCATCAAGTTAGACTAATGTTATATCCCTGTTTTACAAGCTATTTAAGGTTGAATACTTTACAGAATGTGACAGATTCACATCTTGTGGTTATAGTGGTCATGCACATACTTTGCTGTAGCTATACTGCACATGGAAATGTGACAAGATTTTGTTATTTCCTCTATTTCTGGATTGAAACATATTTATAGTCAGAGTACTGGGAACTGACATAATACCTAGTTTTACATGTTAGACACTTAATGCCTTCACATGCCTGTTTCAGAAAGAAAGAATTTGCAGAAGCCATAGAGGTATTTCTGCAGCGTTGTCTGTGTGTCAGGTATTTTTCTTCTATATTTGCCTAAGAAACATGTCTTATTTTGCATATGCATGTCTGTATATATAGATGCATATGTAAAAATAATTTTAAATATATAGCAAAAAATGTACTAAAAACAGACTGTTAAAGTATTTAAACATATTTAACTTGTATCCAGTCTGTAAAAATAAACCATGCACCATGTACCAAGTAGTATTAATTTTCAAATTACTATGCTCTTTGTATTTTAAGAAACATTTTTCAAGTTCCTTTTTAGTTTCTCTCATGTGTTGATTTGTAGATCATTCTCCATTCAGAACACTTGCAATGTTCTCATTGGTGAACATGGTGGGTGTCATAGGAGATCATGATGGGGCTTCTAGAGTTAAATCTGTAGCTCTACACTTGTTTTGTTACCTTCTGTTTCAGATTTAAGTCTGCTCAATTCATTTCCACCAGGCATTCTCAGAGCTGTAACAGAGACATCAGTATATGTTCTCTTCCACAGAAATATTAAATAAATATTTGCAAAATCCCTCCTACATCAGTAAGCCTCTTGTAAGTGGTTCCTTCTGGTCTTTTGGCAGTGTTACAGCAGCTATTCATCATTCTCTTTAGGATTTTCATTTTTTCTCCATTGAAATGTATTAACATTGTGCTGTGATAACCAGTAATTTTAAGTGTTGACAGTGTTTCTAAATTTATATGTTCCTGTTTTCTTCAAGATGTTATGATTTGAAGAAACAGCACACCATGTGGAGTGATTACCTCTCAGGTAATGAAGACTTAATTTGTAGTTATCTATCACATTTATATAATTTAAAAAAAATAAGTAATTTATTATTAACAAGCAATATATAAATAAATAAAGCAAATGAACAATATATTAATGAAAATTTATTTCTAATTTTAACAGATAATATTTGTATCTATGTACGAATGTAATTATATTAATATAATGCCTCAATTTTAGTACATTAGTACTGATTCAGTAGCTTCAGTGCTTGTCATGTATACAGCCTCTGAACCGGCTTTATATCACAGCCAGTTATGCTTTGATTAGATTTGGCTAAATATTTTCAGGTAGAAATGCTTTTAATGAAAATGTAATTCGAAATATTATTTGAATTTTTCATTAAAACTGCTTTTGCAGTCCCCCAAAATATGTGACAGTATTATTTTCTTTAAGAGAAAAAAATCACTAAAGGTTTTGAATATAATTTTGAAGTGAAACAATGGCAATAAAATATATTGCATGGAATTATAGGTATTATTTTTTACAGAAATGGCATGGTCTGTAAGTGGAAACGACTTCAGCATTACATCAGGAATTCAGATATTGCAGGAGTTTAAAACTGTTGTGGAAGAAATGATCTATGTAGTGTCACAGACCTTGGATTCTAACTTTAGAGCTTCTATCAAAGCTACATCTCTACATCACAAAAGTTACCATGCAGCAAGTATGCTGTTGCTTAGGTAGTACCAGCACATCATCAGTCAGTGACAGCCGTCCTCATGTAGTTTAGTATATATATATATATAGTTGCTGCAGTATATTGACTGAGGATGAGTTGGGTTCATGAGTAATGAGCCAGCTAATGGGATGGAACGGCATCTGCACAGTATTCATACTTTTAGTTATTAATCATTGGTCTCTTACAAATGTGCTAAAATATTCTGTAGTAAAATCAGTCTTCATTAGCAGTGCCATAGCCCACTGAAATGTTACATATTCTTTTGGGCATTGGTTGAACTGAATGTTTAGATGCTTGTCTTTAACCACAAAATTAGCCTGATTTTTGTTTGCAAAACACAAAAACAAGTTCTTACGTTGCACAGGGTTCAATCCTGTTGCTTTCCACAGCATTTCAGAAGGAATTTGAACTCCTTCCAACCCAGCAGTCCTTTCAGAAGATTTTTTTTCAAGAGTAGAAAAAAAATATGCAACAGTAATAACTAATTAGTTTAATACAAGCAGAAATCTTACAATTTCTTATGCAGATTAGTTGATGTGAAAACAAAGTGCAAAGCTATGTGAGAATTTTGATCAGTAATTATGAAAAACAACTACATTTGAAAATAAAACTGCAGGAAACCTTGACATTTTAAATGATTACTGTACTATCGACTTTATGTTAAAAATAATGCTAGAGGTTGACAAAACGTCACTGAGTTAAATGTTCAATAGGCAATATATATTTTCCACACATAACCAACCTACGTAATTTGCAAATTAATGAGGTATGCAAATGGCACATTGATTTAGTAAACTGCTAATAATAGGTTCTGTATGGAAATATACTGCCTGAATTATATGTATATGAGTGAAATAACACAGGTAGTTAGTATTCTGAATTCAGATGCTGTTACGCCTCTGTGTGTCTGCACAGGCGTCTGGCAATTAGCATCATCAATTAGCAATGCTCTCCTTTTTTTCATAAATCATATAGGAAGTCTTTACATATAGCCTTTTATCACTGTGGACTGCAGAAATATGTTTTCAGGGAAAAAAATATCTTTTTTATGGGAAAAAGTACTCAAGATAATTAAGTTCTGGAACTGAGTGGAAAGCAATACTCATGCACATTTCTCAGAGAAGCATTATCAAAGAGCAAAAAGACAAAAAAGCTTGAAAATATAATGAAACTTTTAGAGATGATTTATTATAATGAAGGAAATGATTACTCAAACATAATTGCTAATAAGTGATTTATTAGTCTGTGTACAGACAATATAGATCTTTGAAGTACTCAGTTCATATCTGTAGGAGTAAGTGGTAATTAGAAGTATGGTGCATAAAAAGAAAATATGGAGGGTAGCTTTGCAGCAGAGAATTTTATCTGTCAGCTGGATCTCAGAGCTAAATGAAAAGAGCTAAATGTTGGTTCTGACATGTGCAATTTAATAAGAACGTCCCACTTTGCGGGGGTGGCATAATACCTATTCAGTGTTATGATTTCTTTCACCTTATGTTTTATTGACATGTAATAGGATAAGGCATAAATAGAAGTGTAAGACATATCAAAGAACAATATGAAAGGACTATTGTCCCAGAAGCAAGGGCTAAAAAGAGTGATGGAGTTTTGTTTTTACTTACCAACCCCTGAGACATCATCTTAAAAATATATATATTCACAAAAATAGTTTGAAGTGTTTGTTGCATTGAATTTATAAACATATATAATAGCTGCTGCTATACATTTACCAAGGTATTGCAGCAACATTACTAAACAATTATAAAATTCTTTATGTGTGTAAATCTAAATGATCACCTCCTAGAGAAAATCACTAATAAGAAGTGCATGCAATACAATATCCATCCAGCTTTGTGAGGCTACAAAGTCCACATTGTTTCTACCAGACACATCTGATAACTCTTGGATGTTTTGAAAGTGTTATTGTTTCTCCTAGTAAAGCTTGATAATATTTAATAAATTTGTCTTTACATTTAAAAATGTAAATTGTTTCATTTCTAGACAATACATTTTGTATTCAAGTTAATCTATTAAAATAGTTTTCATTTTCCTTTGTATTTCCCCTTGTGGTTTTTATTAGCTAATTCATTTGCTCAACTTTAAACTTCTTTCATTATTTGTTTTCAACCAGACCTGCATTGCAAGCCTCACTTTTTTTTTTTTTTTTTTAAATAATAAAAAATTCTGAGTTGCAAATGTAAGTAACATGTAAGAGAATTTCTGTTTACTTTGGAAAAAGGTTCAGTTTCTGCAAATCTCTTTACGAAGCTGTACTGAAATACAATAAGAACAGCTGTTTAGTCTGAGCTATTGTAACTGGAATGCTGCGTGCATCAGAAAACATGTGTATGTGTGGGGAAAAAGAAAAATAAGGACTTGCTTTTCCCTTGTTACTTGTATAAAGCCTTGGATATTTCTAGATCAAGCAAGAAAGATTGGTTTGGGTTATTTAATCTAGAAAACTGCCATGTTACAGCAAATCATTGCATTGCCAGGTCCAGTATTGTGTTCATGAGAGTCATCAGTACTGCAAGCTTGACGTACAGTTGGAAAACATTAAAGTCACATAAACGTGGTTCAGTTTACCCAATCTAGGTGTCATTCTTCATGTTCTAGTTGGTTATAAGGGCTTTTGTTGTAACTTTTTTTTTTAAAATTTAGCTAATGAAACCTTTAATTAGAATAATTGAAATATGTCACGGTATTTACAGTTTTAAAAAATAAAAATTGGACAGAAATTAATAAGGGTGATTTTTTAAATGGCGAATGCCTCACAAAAGGTTGGTTTTGCAGCTACTTTACAATGTCATATGGCATTTCTAGGAACAATTGCTTCTTTAGTCTTCTTGCTTGTTTCCATATGGACAAATTTGACTCTCCTTTGAGACTTATACAGATCCCACAGTGGCCTTTATTACTGCCCTCAGTCTTAAAAGAATTAATGTAAAATGACCCTACCACGTTTGAGATGTGATTTCATGGCTGTTATGCTGGGAATAGCCATGAATTTTCTGATGTCTGTCTGTTAAGTAACAGGGTAAGAGCTGAGTGGAGATCTAGCTGGGGTTCCTCAGCTTTGCCTGGAGTCCTCGTGATGCCCTTGATGAGCACTGGCAGATGGGGAGGGCTGGCTCTGAACTCCATCATGGCCCTTAGGCTACATCTACCCCTTCATTTCTCCTCTGTTGCTCATCCTCCACTCTTCTTGTGTGCATTCCAGGAGACATTCACTATTCAGGGTCCAAGAGGAGGTACAGAAACTTCCATTGCTGGTCTGGTGCTTGGTAGGGCTTCTCCTTGCAGGTCTGTCCTCGGCACCACAAATGAAACAGAGCATGCAGGGGACAGCTGCTACAAATGATCAAAGCAATACAGTGAAAGATGTTGATGCCAAGTAAAAGAGGCATGATGAGTTGTTCAGAAAACCTGGACGCAATGGGAAGTCCCTTAGAAAAAACGTGTTTTGTTTAGCAGCAGATTTGGAGTGTTGGTAAGTATGTATGTGTATAGCAGGTATTCATTTCTGTTTCATATGGTCTAATATTTATGGCTCCTAACTATTCAAAAGAGTGGCAAACAGCCTGCTGTGGAATGTAGGCAGAAAATGGTCTTGGGAGTATGACAGCTTTTTTGGAGTCAGCTTTTCAAGAGAGAATCATGCATCATGAAATTCAGTGTTTTAGTTGCACAGAATAATGAAAGAAGTCTATGTTGGAAGATGCCTCTGAAGTTTATCTCATCCGTCTTTCTGTTGAAACTTGGGTCTGGGATTACTTTATGAAGAGCCCTGTAAATGTGAGTCTTGAATATTTTCAGTGAGGGAGATGGCACCACTCTTCTGGCAACTGCTTTGCAAGGTTCAGCAGATTTTACAGTGGGGATATTTTGTCCTTATATCAAGTTGGTGTTTCCACTGATTAATTTTCTACCTTTTGATTCTGGCTTGTATCATTGTGCATTCTTTTATGTAGTGTGCCTCCATCTTCTCTGCCCACTACCTTTTAAGTTTTAGAAGACTTTATTTCTGTAGGGTGAACAAACCCAACTATTTCAACCATGTTTCTTTTGTCATGTTCTTCAGAACTTGACTCATCTTAAAGAACTTCCAAATTGTGGAGGACACTTGGTGACCTCCCTTAATTCTTCCTTGTCTCTCCTGAACTGAGATTACCAACATAAAGCCAATAGAATTTACAGAAAATGTGGACTACTGAATGCTAAAGAAAACTGGATAGTCAAATGGGGTAGGATGAGAGAAGCATTATCATATGTGGTATTAATAATACTGCAAAATATTTACTTCTTCTTGATTGTGCCTTTGTTTTGAACACGGTGATCCTATTCCCCTTTCAACAGATGTGTAAACTACTGGTTTATTTCTTTTTTCTGTGCTTTGTGAGGATGCCAGTCAAGAATGCGTTTCTCAGCATTTCCTGAAACCAGTACCTTCCTACAGAGGATGGTAATCTTTCTGTTCTTAGAACTGTATTAGTTACAGTGTTTTATTAAACTAGCAATCATGCATAATTCAAAGAATCATGACCCTATGTCACCAGAACAGGTGATTCATCATACTGATACTGCCTCAGCAGTCATGAAGGACAGTGCTCTGGAAGTCCTTTCAGTTGCTCTTGGAGGATTCTCCCCTTAGACTTGTGATTACCATGAAACCAACCTCCTTCAGACAAACTAAATGCAGTATCTTTTGAACAGGATAGAATGCAGTATCTACAAGCAAGTTTGCCTAATATGATGTGGAACATGTGCAAACAACACTGTAAAAATGTAAAATGAAGCACAGGTGTGCAAAGAAAGCACAGAAATGGGAATTGAAAATTTGGAGCCACTAATTAGTCTTGCTGGGGTCAGAATTAATAGATCATAGGTTAATCATAGGGCTTTATTGCTTCTCATTCCAATGCATTTATTTCACCTTTGTGACACTCTGTGTACCAACTTGCTTTGTAATAGTCTCTTTGCACAATTTGGATGCATTAAGGCCTGAAAAACTACAAGAAAATTCCCTACAAGAAAATACCATACTGTCTTCATTTAGTCCATACCCAAGGCTAAACTCCAGTTACTCCTTCCCCAGCTGAGAAAGGAAATCAGGTAGATGAGAGAAGCCCTATTGGTTGAAATATAAATATTTCATGAAATAGCAAAGCTAATGCCAACACCAACATAAAATATATAAACTTATAGTAATTCTAGTCCATTCAAGTAGCAGAGGGAGCAGCATGTGTAGAAGGAGGAGACCCAGGAAGCAGAATTCCCAGCCTTCAGCCCATCTCCCCCTTGATGATGAGCATGATGTAAGTGGTGTGGGACAGCACTATCAGTCAGCATGGGGCAGCTGCCCTGACTTAAGCTGCCATTTGGCATGGGGCTATTAATGGCCTGGCACTCCGTGGCTGGTCTATGGTTCTGTCCCAGTGAAACCAGGACACGTAGCTATTGTTCATTAGCTGCCGTTCCTCTAGATATCTGTATTTTGGTGATCTACTGACAGTCAAGTATGTCCTCCTGAAATTTTCCTATATTCTGAGGTGAAACATGCAGTTCTGCATTGGGGTTACAGTGTAGTTTGTGCTCTTTTTAATCTGCACTCTGCTTTTGGAGGCCAATGCATTTTGAGTTGGCAGTTGCTTAGTACCCATATTACATGAAATGCTTAAAATGTAACTACTCATAGTCTTCAATAACAAGCTGCTTTTCAGAAGAAAGGAATTAGAATAAAATAGTCTAAACATCCTGCCAATTAAAATAATTGTGGTGATTTATTTCCTTCAGAAGTCTTAGTCTGTGTGTGCTTTCAGCTCATCATGTTTGCTTGAAATGCTCTCAATGTCTTTGTCAGCTCCACTGCCCCTTTATTTTTGTAGGTACTCCTTAAGGAAAGAACCCAACATTTTGTCTGTCCAACACCATTTCTAAATTTTGTTCTGTGTTTCTATTTATTGATCATAGGACATGACAAATATTAGGTGAACTTCTTGTGGTTTAAAACACAACAAAAAGCACCCTCCTTTGCTTATGCAAGCAAGGAAACAATTAGGAAAGAGCTGAAATAAGAAGCAGTCAAATTTCTGATTTTTTTGTCTGCTGCAGATTAGTGTGGTGTTTTAGTGCTTTATTCCAAATGAAAACTATTATGAAAATAACACATCAAATTTTATTCCTAAAAACCTAAGGAAACCTAAGTAAACAGTGCTTGGTTTCTTGGTTGTTCTGGGTTTTCTTTCTTCGCTTATGGTAGGTGAAAAAGGCTGAGGTACATCAGCAGTATGAGACTTCAATTCCAGGTAATGAGCTTCTCTGACATAGGATGTCTGTGTTGCTTCTTCAGTGTGGGAACTTTGCAAAAAAGCTTGCCTTTCAGAAATACACATCTTTATACTGAGCTAATTCACAGCAGTGAATATTTGGATATGAGTGAGAAAAATGCAGAGAATATTTTCAAGGCTACCACTGAATATGTCAATACAGCAGAACATTCAGTCATTTAATATCTTACTTACCCATATGCTTGCTGCCATCAGGATATAATACCATGTGGAAAAAAAAGAAAACAAAAAATCAACAACCAAGCCTTGTGTCACCTCTGTATCATTGGAAATCCCCAAAGCACTGAGATATGCTAATCAGCAGCTTAGTTCTTGGAAGGGATCAAACATGAAAGTACAGGGTAGGAATAATCCCTGGTCCTTCAGACTGGAAGAGTAGAAGTTGAATAACTTATTCGTGGTGTGCTTCCCAGTCCAAGTAAACACTTAGTTCTGGAAAATTCATTGTAAAATCAGGCATGCTCATAAACCCACCAGCATTTCGTTGTTCCCGTGTCTAAACTGTTGTGGTACACATCTCTCATACCCTGAAATGCATCCCTATTTGTCATTTTCTAGCTATGTGTTGGGACATGTGCCAGGCATGCCTTGTGGTGTTCTTATGTGTTAGGGATTCCCTTTGAAAACTGGTGGGCACAAAGCAGGGAGAAAGCTACCAGGTGTAATGCAGGTACCAGGGTTATATAGAACTTTATAGAGTGTTTCTGCACTGCTGTTTATGTGCAGATAGCATTTGTAATCCATCTGTATAGCAGTTTTTTTATAGAACACACATCAATTAAGTGGGACCCCAAAGAACTGAGGATCTTTGAAATTCGTTTGAGCTCTTGGCAAGGTTACACTGTAGGTGTATGGCTTCAAAAAGGAAAGAGACAATTTTTAGACATAATCTGACAACGTTTAGAGCAGTCCCACTGTGAAAAAAAACTAGACTAAAATTAAGATAAACTTCTGGAGCATTTTCATCTCCTACTGCTGTCAGGCAAGTCAGTGGAGCTAAGATAAATGAGGTTTTTATGCAGTGATAACGTGCTCTTGTCAAAAGCTCCCTTTGCACTTTGGTGTGGGTCCTACGGTTCTGAATACTTCCACGTATGAATTTTCATTATCTGAATAGGGTGTAGCAACTTTACTCTGTGCCTTTTGATTATCATTCAGGTCTGTGGTTTCCTTTTGTTTCTGTTTTCACTGAAGTCTAGGTCCCACTGTGCAGCTCTCTTGGGACTCCAAGACAAGGGCTGTCATTCCAGTTCCCTAGAGACGTACCCTTACCAAAAGCTCCATCTTTGCAAGAGGTGGCTGGTTGCAAACAAATTTATTTCATGTTGAGTATGATTATTTTAATTATTTTATATTTATTTTTTAATTATTGAGAACCAGATGGATTTGCAATCAAAATAGGCGTTCCAGGCCTTTCCTGGAACTTTTTCTGATTACTACTGAACCCTGTTTCTGTAGCTGTTTAAGTCTGTAGGAACCATATGGACTTTAGTATGGATGTATTTACCATGTAATTATTTAGATTTCTGGTTTACAGATGAGGTGGGCCATTATTTCATAGCTTTCATACTCAGTGATGATAGCTTCACCCCATGTTGCTTTTCCAATTATTTTTTTCTGTGATATTTGGGTTACACAGTGAGCCTATTTATTTTATGAAGTTTGGTAAATCAACCTGCAGTGTTTTCAGAATTTATCACTTTCATTTTATGACAGTCACCAGTAATCTTGTAGATAGCTTTGATTGCCATCCATGGTATGTAGCGGGGTCTTGCTGAGCATAATACCCAAGGACTTTTTGATTTTACCTGAGCCTTTTAAGTATATAAAACAAATTAAAGGGTGATGGAGATTAATTATATATATTAAAAAACTAAGTAAACCAAGTAAAGATTGATTTATAATGCCACATTTTAAGGTGATTTACAGGTGGTATCTTGAATAAAAATACATAATTATTCAGCTACCTGCTGTCTCATTGTCCTTGCTGCATTTACCTTTTTTTTCTGCATATTTAAGGAAAAAAAATGAGTGCTACTTTTCCAGAAATACTATTTCTAAGTCAAAATTTCTGGAAGTAATATGTAATAATTCACTCCTAGGCACAATCAAACACCAAAATGCATGCACTGGGTAAAAGAATTCAAACTCATGGACTTAATCTCAAAATCATTGAGTAAACTAATGAAGCTTCACAACTCTTTCTTAGACTGTCCTCTTTGTTTGAACTCAAACAAAGCAGGAGTGAGTATAAATATGAGGATAATTCATTGCAGTAGGACTACTGAAGGAGTGGGGATTAGATTCATAGGGGACAATGGAGAAATGCTAAATAAGTGTGACTTGGGAATATATATTCTATACTGATTTACCAGTATTCTTGCTTTAAGAACTGCATCACTTCAGTCTATATGCAGAATACACAATGCTCCTGAATGAAAATTCAATATGCACGTGAAAACAGCTGAATGTATGTGCTTCCATATAGCTGAATCAAGGAATACTGCCATATTAAAACAAACAAAAAAAACCCTCTACATTTTTTCCATATTTGAAAGGGATGGAGAGTAACACTGGTAGTAAAGATCGTCATCCTGATGAACAGACGTTTTCTCAATTATAGAATTCTGGGGAAAAAAAACCCACCCGCAAAGGCAAGAAAAGTTGACTTGTGGTTGCAGGACTTAATATATTAGATACTAAAATGTGATTTGCACACTTATAAGCTCAAGGAATGAAAAAAACCCACAGTTCTAGGTATTTATGTAGACCATGGATCTATGTGGTTGTCATGGTTTAATGCTGGGTTGGCAATCAAGTGAATGACAGATGCTCTCTGTTAATCCTCCCTCCCTTCTGATAAAGAAAGGAGAGAGAATAAGGAGGAGAGACTTACAGGCTGGAAACTAAACTACACAGCTTTAATGAAACAGTAATGATAAAAAAAGAAAAATTATTAAATATATACAAATATACAGAAAAATGATAACATGTTCCTCCTCCCCTCTCCCCCAGCAACACTCACATCACCACTGATGCTGCAGGGCAGCCCTAGAAAAGTCCCAGGCTGGCCTCCTAGAGTCAGCAGCAGTTGGGAGAAGAAACACTCAGATTCAGGCTGGCATGGATCAGGACCACAGGCAGATGAACTGATGGAATCCTCCAGGGATGCTAAAACAGGAGCAGGTCGGGAGGGAAAAGCAAAGAATGAAGGCAGAGGTGAAGGTGCTTGAGCTGTGGGATCCCTCAAGTTTATACCAAATAGGACACGTATGGGATGGAATACTGTTTGGTCTGTTTTGGTCATTTGTCTTTTCTACTCCTCCCTAAAGGATGGTCTCAGGTGTAACCTGGTTACTCCCTTTCTGTTTCCAGAGCGTAAGATGTTCTTCAGAATCGAGCAGTGGTCTTGGTTCTGCACACCAGTCTCTGGCCGTAACTATAAACATTGAGTGTTATCAGTCCTAGAACCAGAGACTGACTGAGAAACTTGCTGATAATTTCAGCAAGTGCAGCTACTTCGAGAGACTTAGCTGAAAGCAAAATTACAAGACAGAAAATTAGCTCTATCCTGACCCAAACCAGGACAGTGGTACATGTCTTTACTAGGTCCCATTCCTAAATTTATTGCTCACTGAGTTTAATTACTTATTTGATCATTTTCTCTTGCAAGAATGTTAGTGCCAATATTCCATTTAGAACAACTTTCTTCTCTGAGTCCAACTAGTCATAGGTATTGAAATGGAAAATGTAGCAAAATTTCTAATAGACTTTTAGGACATAAATTCCAAAGGTAGAAATACCAAACAGAAACCTTTGCAAACTATTGATTTGCAAAGGCTGTTGATCCTCCTAAGGCTTAAGGGGTTTTTAGAAGGTTATGAGGATTTAGATATCTCTGCTATTATGTCCTCATTTTATCTAATGTGGCTGTAATTTATGAAATCTTGGGAAATAACAAGATTGTATCTTCAATTTTTCTTTACATTCCTTCCAATATAACAATACTCTTTTGGTGCTGGTGTGCCTGTTATTTACTGATACAATTTATTTTATCAGCCCTGGTTCTGTTATTCAGTAGCTATAGCCATGGTTCCCTAATTGATACCATACTGTGCTTAAAATGCTTGACTGAGTTAATACAGTTTTTCTTTCCATATTAGTAGTGCATTCTTTTTTTCTTTGGAGCATGTACCTGTGCAAACTTTCTTATTTTACTTTCCTTTTAATTTTTAAGGATGTTTGGGTTTCAAAGTGACCAGTGTTAAAGATATGTTAGATTTATGCTAGCAGAAAGGCAATCTGCAGAAGTGAGAAGAAGTAATTAGTGTGTGTATACAATCCCATCATGTAGGATAGGCATCAGAACAATATTGGCCAAAACTGGTCCATTACCTTCTCTGAGAAAGAAGAGATAAAAGCACCCTTGTGTCTCATTGTCTCTGGTTAGGGTCATGCTTGCTTTGGTTCTTTAATATTTCAGTAGTTGCTTTGTTTTTGTAGTCTGTTGTTTTTAACTGCAAGGCACATCAACTCTTCAGCCCATTGGGCACCTCAGGGGAAAATGTGGGACAAACTCAGTTGTTTGCTATTATCATGATGCACTCAAAGTGAGATAAACACATGACATAGAGATTACATAGCAAAAGCAAACATGTAAGGAGTAGAAGATAATTCAATCTGTGCTTTGGCTATTTTGTTGTTTCTTTAGGCATTTTGTTGCTAAATCTAGCTGCCCTTAAGTTTTGTGACCCAATTACTTTAGTAATCAAGTCATACGAGAAGCATTGCAAGTCATTGAACATGGAGTTTTTAGTGGCCTTTGCACAACTTCTCCTCAGGCAAATCAGATTGTCATACAGGAATCTGAGACAGGTATCTTTTTCTGGACTTCTATCTAGGACATCTATGGTACAGTTGTGCTGCTAATAGATCACAGCCAGGCATTTCAGGGGTAAAAGGACTTGTTCTTTTGCAACTTTGTTAGAATTTCTTAGTTAGCATGTGCAGTCTTCTGTTGGGACAAGGATTTTTCCACTACAATCTACTTAAATAACTCCTTTGTGTGTACTTGATTTCTGTTCTCTACCAGGAAAATGTAGGCTAAAATCAGTGTTGCTTACCACTGTATACTGAATATGGTCCAGTATTCATTTCAGAGACATAACAAAAAAGCCAGAAGAGTCCAAACAACTTCTGGCTATAACCAGAGTTCCTAAAGTGACCTTGCCCTACCATTTTTGCTGGTAGTGGCAGGTGCTCCCCTTGTCTGCCATCTGCCCTCTCTTGCCATCGTCTGCTTTTAATCCACTCAAGCATAATTTCTTCTTAAATGAAGAAACTGTACTAGAGGGTGCCTGCTGGAACCAGAGTTAGGTTATTCTAGGCAGGAGACAAGGTCTGAGGAAGGGAAGCTTCTGTATTCAGGATGACCAGTGTAGCTTAGACATGAAAATAGGCTTAGCCAGGACTGTTCCCTACAGAAAACAGGCAGACTGATTTCCCTGTCAGACCACTAAGGGGCTTAGTGATGGGAGGAAGAGGGATTTTATCAAACTTTCCAGGTTTCTTTTCTTTCTTTCAATAGCTTGGAGGTTGTAGGTTGTTTTGTTTTGGTTTTGTTTGTTGTTTTTTTGGTATCTTTTATCCTTAATCCTTTGTGTTTTCTTTAACGCATCTGCCTGTAGAGAATTAAGATCCTTCACTTTATTGGCAGGGTCTGAATGAGGCTGTAGAATCTCCTTAAGATGTGGTAAAACATTATCTAATTACAGATCAATATGATCCCAGTTTCTAATGAAATTTATGGAACAAAATTCTACTAAAACCCCATTATCTTTGCACTTGATGTAAGTAATTGAATATCCTGATTTCTTTTGTGCGGGTCACACACTGCAGGTAGCAGAAACTGCCAGTTTGATCTAGAAATGGATACTTGTAATCTGAAATGTGCATAATGAAGCTTAACTAGGCTTTGACATCATCTGCACTTTTGTTCCCCATTCTGTGAAATAAAACAACTAGGTTGCAGTTTAAAACTGAAGATTTTTAGAAATATCTTAAAAGGACACAAACTTCATATAAAACTTCTAAAAGTTTTTTGTTAGCCTGTTTACATTTCTTTATAGTACCTTGCTCTGTACAATTATTGTTTGTTGTCTGCCTAAGGAAACATTAAAGAATGATCTTTAAGGTTTCTTCCAGCACAAAGAATTCTTTGATTTTATACTTCTGTCATTTTTTCTGAGATTCTTACAATGAGTTGGCACCTTTGATGAGAATCTAGAGCTGATCCCACATTACTTTTCTAGGGTTTTGTTGTTGTTCTTGTTCTTGTGGTTTGTGTGTTGTTTTTGTTTGGTTGGGTTTTTTAGGGTTTTTTTCCCCAAGGTATGGCTTGAAATTACTTTATGTCAGAATCCTGTGAATGGATCTTCCTTTGTGTTTTGTCATTGTCACGGTTTAACACTGGCCTGGCAATTAAACTGAGTAACAGACGCTCTCTATTAATCTCTCTCTCCTCCCTGATAAAGAAAGGAGAGAGAATAAGGGAGAGAGACTTATGGGTTGGAAACTAAACTACACAACTTTAATGAAACAGTAATGATAAATAGGAAAAATTACTAAATATATACAAATATACAGGAAAGTGGAAACCATGCTCCTCCTCCCTCTCTCCCCAGTAACTCTCACGTCACCACCGAGCCTGCAGGGCAGCCCTGGGAAAGTCCAGGCTGGACGCCTGGAGTCGGCAGCAGTCGGGAACTGGAGGCAGGAACACACAGATATGGGCTGGCATGGATCAGGACCACAGGCAGACGAATGGATGGAATCCTTCCAGGATGCCAGGTGAAGGAAGGGAGGCAGGAAAGGCAGGAAGGGCAGGCAGCCGGAAGCTGGTTTGACCCTCGTGATCCCTGAAATTTATACTGAGTGTGACGTATATGGAATGGAATACTCTGTTTGGTCAATTCTGGCATCTATCTTGTCCGTTTCTCCCCAAAGGAGGGCTGCAGGTGGGACCTCTTTCTTCCTTCTGGAGGGTAAAAGTTTTCCTCCGAGCTGAGCAGTGTCCTTGGCTCTGCATACCAGTCTCTAGCAGTAACTATAAACATCAAGTGTTATCTGTCCTAGAAGCACACACTGAAAAGCTTGCTGTTAATTTCAGCAAGTGCAACTACTTACAAGAGACCTAGCTAAAAGCAAAATTACAAAACAGAAAATCACCTTTATCCTGGCCCAAACCAGGACAGTCATTTATAGAACTGTTCAGGGGGCACTCACGTTAGCCGAATCATTGCACATAAGCATGGCCAGTGGAGGATACTACAGTGATCTATGTTAAGGGTACATGGAAGATCCTTAAAGAAGCACAGCTAGTACATAGTAGGTAGTGGTTTTGGTTCAGTAGCAGTCTGCTTGCTGTTTGGATTCTTTCTCTTTTTTTTTTTTCACAGTCATATCAATCTAAGCTTTTTAACTTGGGAAGCAGACAATTTCACATTTTTCTTTGTCATTTTGGCTCCTTTTGAATATATATTTCAGGCTAATTTATTCCTTTTTCAGTCTGTATTTTCTGCATCATATCTTTGTTAGGCAGTCAGGTTTTGCTTACGAAGTTCTTAGTTTTGTTATATCTTTGTTCTTAGTTTAAATCTAGTATTTCTGCAATAAAATTTTTTTGGCCTCATTTGTCTCAGTATTTTTTTGATATAGCTAAAGTCCATTTAGCTCTCCTTACATAACAAATATATAAGGAATTATATATTTTTTGTGGTGCCTCAAATACATTGTCAGATACTTGAGAGCTATCTCATACATCCCACAAGTAGGCATCGCTGAGTATTGACCTCTTGGGAGATACGCAGCCCTATGATGTAGGTCACAACTTCATTTTGCTGACTTTCATATTCTCCTATTATGTACATCTCCCTAATCCAGTGCTTTCAGTCTTTCAGTGATGCTTTTTTTTGTTTGTTTTGTTTTTTTTTGTTTCCTCTTCTGGAAGGGCAGCACTTGGTAGGGACTGGGATGTGGTACAAAGCAGAGCAGAGTAGGACCAGCTGCTTCATGTGAGCTTGAGCACTTTGACAGAAAATATGCTGTGATCAATAGCTCACGTACCTGTTCACTTTATTTCTTTTAAGCTTTTATGATAGGTAAGGTGCATTTGAACCAACTGTAAGCCAAATTTGGCTCTTGAACCAGTTTCTTCTATTTCTCACACCTTCCATTCTTAGAACACATAGGCATTAAATTGTGATTCAGTTGTCTATCAAGATGAGAAGGTATGTCACAGGAGATGCTTTTTGAAAGGCAGAGATAAAGCATAATTGCCATATCTTAGCAAACACAGAATTACCTCAGTCTGCTAAATACAAGAAAAATAAAATCTGTATTTATAGCAAACTATTGTTGCATTGACTCTTGCTGCCTAGTAGACACACAACATGTAATTATCATGCTTTTATAATGCTTCTTGTGGTGTTCATTTATGGATATATGTTGGGATCTTGAATATATAGAAACAAAGTTTTTCCTTCATCTACCTCACTTTTCTATCACCCTCCATATGTGCCTGAAGTTTTTATAGGCGCTCTCCACATTGGAACTAGATGATGTTTAAGGCCCCTTCCAATCCCAGCCTTTCTATGAAATTCTTTTCCATTTTAAAATGCACTGCAACTTGCCTTTCACAGTTTTGAGATGTTCTTTTCCTTCTTTTTCTCTGCTGCATTCATCATACTATGTCAAAAGGACATTATTGATAAGCACTAAATGAACACTATAGAAAAGATGATACCATGGATGTCTTTCCCAAGTAATGCAGTAAATCTGATTTATAGTAGCTAAGTTTGTAATCTGAGCCATCAATTAGTGTAAAAATTCTCAGCCTAAAACCCATTTTGCTCCAGAATATTAATCCAGTTTCTGGGATTTTGCCTCTGTCTCTGGCTTTAGATAAAGGTGACACAGAGCTAGTGAAAAGCATGCTGCTCACTGCCTTATCTCTGAGTACTGGCAAGCCTCTCAGATTACAGGACTATGAAAACATACCTTGAAGGCTCTCATTTTGAGTGTCAAAATGCAAGGTAATTTTCAGTATCTGAGGTCAGTTTTCTGTTGGCTTCATTTTCAGCTTTTGCAGGCCTTCTGTTACACACTTGTGCTGCCAGTTCCATAACTATTTAATATTTCAGTTTATATGAGTATGTCAAAGTAGAATTTATCCTTTCATTATTCATCACTCATAGATCAGCTGACATGCTTTATCTCCGTAAGAAGGGAGAAGAGTGTGCTGAAACTGTCCTTTTGGTGGAGGCAGAAATGTACAGGTCTTACTGCATCAGTAAAAAAACTATTCTGTAAATGCTTTAAAATGTGCAGGAGTTCTTGAAATTCTTTCCATGTGTAAACTGTGCCATTTTACAGCTCTGTTTTCATTTCAGGTAAATAATTTTTTTATTTGATAATAACAGTGTGTTATGCTACTGATCATTCCATGCTCCTGCTTTATTCCAAGTATAAAACACTGTGAATTCTTGGCTGAAAATACTAAACTGTGATGAACTGAGCCATGATTATTCACACAATGGGAAGTTCTGATGTTAAACATTCTTTTCATCACCTTTTGTTATCTGTGTTTTTCAGAACTGTGTTTTAAAGTACAGCTTCAGGAATATTTTTCTGTCCAAGGACTCCTATTCACCTTCGTAGGGATTATGCACATTCATTTTTCTTAGGGCAGTGTTCAGATCCCTTGTAATAAAGGAAGGATGCTGAATGAAACTGATTACACTTTTAAAAGCTGTTCTAGATTATGTTAGGTGGAGAAAACTCATTCATTCCTTAAATATATGTTTCTAGAGAAGAATAATTTTTAAAAATAGAATAGGTATTCTATATAGAGAAATCTTGGTCCAACTGTTAATGGGAGTTTGTTTTTATTCAGTTTTTAAGGGTGAAACTGCTAAATATTCATGCAGTTTCTTAAATAATTATTTTCTCAGTTTTGTAGTTCCTGGCAACAAGATAAATTATGGATGAAGAGGAAATATATTTTTATCCATTTGAGTAAAGTCAGGTTCATTTGCTTTTGCATAGAAATTGTTCTTGTCAATAGAATGTCTTGCCAGCATTTATCAGTATATAGATAATAGTGATAGAAATCGATGTATTTAAGAAAAGTTGAATTTTTATGAATTTATCCTGATTTTTTTTTAAAATAACAAATAACATTGACCATACCAAGATGTAGCTATTAACTACATTTTTGATAAGACTCCTTGACTGTCATTCGTTACACAAAATTACAGTATTCTGAAACATTCACTTTTTTTTTTTTTTAACTGATATTTCTGTCAAAGGATAATCATGAGCCATTGTTGTAGCTCCTTCAGTGAGAGGTTTGCCTGGGACTCGAAGTCTCAAGACCTGCCATGTTTAGGATAAGCTAACTGTATCATAAGAATGTGATCCAGAATCTGTGACAAAATCGGTACCTCTGAATCACCCTTCCTTCTTGTTGGCTTTGAAAATTCTGGGGCAAGCTACAGCTTTCTGTTAGTCTGGAATAGAAAAGTGAGACATGACAGTTTTTGAAGGATTATTTTACATGACGTAATTTGTACTTAAAGGAAAAATGTCTGTAGGAAAGGAAGGTCTGTACTTAAAGGAAAATGTCTGTCTGTCAGCTCCTATAGAATAAAGAATTAATATCAGGAATTTCCCCATATATATTTTTTAATACCAGCATATCTGTATGATAGTTTGTGATGCTCTTTTCAGTCATTTGAAGTACTGCAAGGATCAGCACTGGTGATTAGTTTTACTTCAGTCTGACAGTGGATGGCATTTTTAGCCAATAATTCCTGCATGAAATAAGTAATGGCAGGTCAGCAAAGAGCACTCATTACAGAAAGACATCAAATTTTGCTTTCAAGACTTAGAATGAAGGCTGTGTTGCACTCTTGACAAGGTGATAGTTACTTTTACAGTTCAACACGTACAGCCTCATATTTTGTTTAAAGTTTTTTTTAGTTCAGTATCCAGGAATTGGATCTTGTAGCTGTATTGCTTATCTGATAATGAATATTTTACAATTAGAAAGTAAATTGGTCTCGACTGCTTAGCTACAGGATGTATCTTATCTCATAGAATCTCAAAAAGTTAGGAGTTGCAAGGGGCTTTGAAATATCATTGGTTCCAAACCCCCTGCCTGAGCAGGGTCACCTACAGGAGGTCACTTAGGAACATGTCCAGGTGGGTTTTGAACGTCTCCACAGAAGGAGACTCCACAACCTGCCCTGACAGCCTGTTCCAGTGCTCTGTCACCCTCACAGTGAAAAAACAATTTCTCCTTGTATTTATATGGAACCTCCTATGCTCAAACATATATCTGTTGCCTCTTGTCGCGTCATTGGGCATAGCTGAGAAGAGCCTGGCACCATCCTCCTGGCTCTCTCCCTTTACAAATTTAAAAACATTAATGAGGTTGCCCCTCATTCTCCTCCCAGCTGAAGAGCCCCAGCTCCCTCAGCCTTTCCTCATAAGGGAGATTTTCCATCATCTTGAAGGCTCTGTGCTGGACTCTTTCAAGCAGTTCCCTGTCCTTCGTGAATGGAGGGGCCCAGAACTGGACACAGTATTCCAGATGTGGCCTCACTAGTGCAGAGTAGGGGAGGAGGAGAACCTCTCTCCACCTACTAACCACCCCACTTCTAATGCACCCCAGGGTGCCATTGGCCTTCTTGGCCACAAGGGCACATTGCTGGCTCATGGTCATCCTCCCATCCACAGCAGCCCCGGGTCCCTTTCCCCTTATCTAATCTTTAACAGCTCAGTCTTCAACCTATACTGGTTCTTGGGGTTGTTCCTATCCAGATGTAAGACTCTACACTTGCCCTTATTGTAATTCATTAAATTTTTCCTTGCCCAACTCTCTAGGCTGTCTAGGTCCCCCTGAATGGCAGCACAGCCTTCAGCCGCTCCTCCCAGGTTTGTGTTATCAGCAATCTTGCTGAGAAGACACTCTGTCCCATCATCAAGGTCATTGATAAAGATGTTGAACAGGACTGGACCCAGCACTGATCCCTGGGGGACTCCACCAGTCATAGGTCTCCATCTGGACTCTGCACCATTGATCACCCCTCTTTGGGCTCTGTTGTGTAGCCAGTTCTTAATTCATCCCACTGTCCATTCTTCTGTCCCACATTTCCTGAGCTTGCTCACAAAGGTGTTATGGGAGACAAGGGTGTCAAAAGCCTTGCTAAGGTCAAGGTAGACTACATGCATGGGTCTCCCTGCATCTACCCATTCAATCACAACATCATAGAGGGCTATCAGATTAGGCAAGCATTATTTCCTGTGGGGGAATCCATGCTGACTACTCCTGATAACCTTCTTCTCTTCCATGTGCTGAGAGGTGACCTCCAGAATGAGCCACTCCATCATTTTTCCAGGGATGGAGGTCAGGCTGACTGGTCTGTAATTGCCTGGATTTTCCTTCTTGCCCTTTTTGAGGATTGACGTGACACTGGCTTTCCTCCAGTCCTCAGGCACCTTTCCTGTTCACCATGATCTTTCAAAAATGATGGAGAGTGGTAGGGCAGTAGCATCAGCCAGCTCTCTCAATGCTCTTGGGTGCATCCCATCAGGACCCACGGACCTTTGTATATTCAATTTGTATAACTGATCTCTAACCCAGTCTTCTCCCTTCAGATGTCTCGGTATTGTGTTATGAAAGGGAGATTAAGATTGTTATCCACAAATCACAGTTCTGTAGCTTGCATGTTGTGACCTTAAAATGTGCAATCACATTTTGCCGCTGCTGTTTAGGAACAGCTGTTTGCAACCAATTCAATTTCTTTAAGTGAGATAGATTACAGAAACAGCTGGCTATCACATTATTAGAGATTAAGTCTTAAAGACACTGCAATTAAAATAATTATGTTATTGGTTTTTTCTGGCTACAGAAATGCTGTTGGGAATGTGGAGATTAATCTTGTCCACAATGACTCTGTATTCAGAAATGACTTACTTTTTAAGTGGAAAAAGAAAAATATGTGTCTCCACTACAATTTTCATAATAGAGTCATTACTTAAAAATGTACTGTAGGCAGGTGCAGAGCCATTGAGAACTGCTCTTCAGAAAGCTTTGACTCCTTTCTGCTGTCACTAAAATGAGAGAAATATAGTGCAGAATTTGGGTGCTATCAAGTGGTTGTTAGCATTATCTTCACCATTACATTGGTTTTAATTGATGGTAGACCTCAGGCACTTTCACTAAGATGACTGTATCATGCAGAAACTTATCTTTAAACTTACATAATCATTTAGCCACTATCCTCCTTTGTGCTACTTTCAAGGGGCTGAGTCATCCCCCCAAAATAACCCCAAACAGATCATGTATGTTGCATTCTTGGTATTCTTTGGGACAGCTGTGTTGCTTGATTTTATAGTTTAACTGAAAATATTAGACACATACCTCTTAATATAATTAGAGCCTGCTTTCTTTCCAGAACCAGGCTATTTTTATGTCTCTTCAGAGCTTTCTCTTCTGTCCTATCTCTTGCTTTAGTTTTGGTCCAATCCAGGACAATCTGGCGATCTGGAGTGTTTTTTGGAGAGAGAAGGTGCAGGAGGAGTGTTTTCTCTCTAGTTCCAGATCGTGAATAAATGATTTGATTGTTCCCTGGAGAGCAGAGCAGCATGGCCTGCCAGTGAGCTTCAAGTTGCCTGCAGGATCTCAAGAGCAAGGCCAGATGGGCTGGGAACCTGCCCAGGCCCTGGCTCCTGTGCTCCGGCTGCCGCTGCCAGCCTCCTGCTGTGCCCTCAAAGGCATGTGAGGGTCGTGTTCTGAGCACTAAGGCAGCCTTCAAGCCTGTATGTAACAGGCTAAGTCTAGGCTCTGATGGCCATAGTGAGGTGCTTTCTGGAACTGTAAGAGAGAGAAAAGAAACTCTCCATAGAGGTGAAAAACAGCTGCTTCGCTAGGCTGGCGGGAGAGGTTGGTTATGAATCAGTACAGCAGGTCTTCTTCAGTCACAAACAGTGCTGGGAAAGTGCTAAAGTGACACGATTTTAGTTGGTGGATGGGCTCACCAAGCCACTCTCCATAATCTACTGTCAGTCCTGGCTAACTCGGGAGGTCCCAGTGGACCGGCTGTTGGCAAATGTGATGCTTCTCTTCAAGAAAGGCTGGAAGGAGGATCCTGGCACTTACAGGCCTGTCAGTCCGACCCTTGTGCCAAGGAAGGTCATGGAACAGATAATCTTGAGTGTCTCCACATGGTGCATGCAAGTCAAGCAGGCAACCAGACTCAGTCAGAATGGGTTCATAAAAGGAAGGTCTTGCTTGACAAACCAGATCTCTGTCTATGACAAAGTGACTCACTTAGTGGATGAGGGAAAGGCAGTGCATGTAGTATACCTGGACTTGAGTAAAGCCTTTGACATGCTTCCCAGCAACATGCTAATGAAAAAACTATCTGCCCAAGGCTTGAACAGGCATACACTCTGCTGGGTCAAACACTTGGCCGGATGGCCAGGCCTGAAGAGTGGTGGGGAATAGAGTTCAATCCAGTCGGTGACTGGTAACACGTGGTGTTACCCAGGGCTCAGTACTGGGCCCACTCCTGTTTAATACCTTTACCAATGATCTTGACAAGAGAATAGAGTGCAGCTTCAGTAAGTTTGCAGATGACATCAAGCTGAGTGGGTGTGTTGATCTGTTTGAGGGTATGGTGCTCTGTAGAAGGACTTGGACAGATTAGATTGATGGACTGAGGCCAGTTGTGTGAGCTTTAAGAAGAACAAGTGTCGGGTCATGCACTTGGGTCACAACAATCCCATGCAATGCTACAGGCTTGAAGTGGCTGGAAGGCTTTCCAGCAGAAAGGGACCTGAGGATCCTGACTGACAGCTGGCTTGATATGAACCAACAGTGTGCCCCAGTGGCCAAGGCAGCCAACAGCATCCTGGCCTGTTTCAGAAACAGTGTGGCCAGAGGGAGCAGGAGACTGATCATTCCCACTAGTGAGGCTGCACCTCCGGTAGTGTGTTCAGCTTTGGGCCCCTCACTACAGTAAGGACCTGGAGCTGATGGAACATGTCCAGAGAAGAAGCTGGTGAAGGTTCTGGAGCACAAGTCTTATTATAATGAGTAGCTCGGGGAACTGGGATAGTCTGAAAAAGACTGAGGGAGATGTTACTGCTCTTCTACAACTACCTGAAAGGAGCTTGTAGTGAGGTGGGTGTCAGTCTCTTCTTACTAGTAACTAGAAATAAGACCAAGGGGAAATGCTAACCCCACCCCCCAGAACAACCAAGCCAAACCAAACAAACCAAAATAAAAAAACAAAAAACAACCAAAAAAACCAACAACAAACCCCCCAAAAACCCCAAAAGCCAATACCAAAAAAATCCTCTTTCATAAAGGGTGATCAAGGAAGGATTATCAAGCACTGGAATGGGCTGGCCAGGGAAGTGGTAGGGGTGGCCAGGGTGGAGTCACCAATTTGTTTAACAATTGTAGAAATACAGTGCTTAGGGACATTGTTTATCAGCCACTGGTAGAGCTAGGTTAGTAGAGTTAAATGTTGGACTGGATGGTCCTACAGGTCTTTTCCAACATGAACAATTCTATGATTTCTCTTTTTTCTGGATTCTGGTATAGGGATCTTATTAGCTAGTCTGGAGGAGGGAGAAAAGTTGCAAGGAAAGAAAAATAATCATGCATTTAAAAAAGATGGCAAAGACATTCCGAACAATCATTATATGATTTTTCAGATGCAAAATGACAGCCTTCATTGTGGCTATGTTACCAGAAGTACTTCAGCAGAATTTTAGCTTGACTGCTTTAAGATTAGTGAGTGGTTTTCTGTAACTCTGAACCCTGGGGGAAGTAAGTGATCAATATATAGCCAGTGGAACTGTAATCCCTCATCTGATGAAAGTAAAATGACAGGTAATGAAATATATTTTAATATCTGAAGCTATTTTTCTTTGCTGCACTAAAAATCAGTCTTGTTCCAAGTCCATTCTCAAAGGGCTCTCTGACATCACCTCAAGCATCACCTGAGTTATGGAGCTGCTTTTGTTAAGATGGTGATGGTGGCATATGCAGAGCCAAGGGTGGTGGACTGGAGGTGCATATCATGCAGTCTGGCTACTCATTTCTCAATACTTCTTCCCACAGAAGACAAACTTTAGAAGGAGAAGGCAGTGTATGCAGAATGGATAAAAGAAAAAACTTAAATAGCTGTGACATGAAGTCAACTGATAGAACAGCCAAAATTTCTGAAAGTGGTGTCAGAAAGATCAGAGGAAGCATTTAATGATGGAGTCCAAGCTTATGTTACAAGCACAATGCGTGTTTCAAGAGACACAACAAAGTTGTATGTAGATACAGTGGTAGAGCTGATCTTAAAATTTTGTTGCTGTTTCTGCAGATAGGGAACAGTTTTGCTCCAGTTAGTCTGAAATGAGGTAAATGACTAGGGCAGTATGGTGAAAACTGTGGGTATGTTCTGTAATTATCCAAGGATAGTCATGTTTAATAATTATTGAAATAAACTGTGGAAAATATTTGGAGTGCTTTTGTGCAACAAGCCACATAACATATGGCAGTCATCACCAAAGCACACTTGAATGACTGTAGGAGGACTGTGAACAACACATTTTGTATCCTTCTAGAATATTAATTTTTTTAATAGATACTCAGTCTTTTCCTTTTCTGGGATTTGAAGTGGAGTGAGCAGTAGAAAGTCTTAGTGGAGGAAGAATATATGCCCATCATTTGCCATGAAATGTTCAAAGGAGCATGAGTATCCATCTAATAAACTGGATAGTTGTTTTTCAGTTCAATATTATTGCACTGAGGTTTCTCCTTACTGATGTGTTTTTTATTAAGATGGTAGGAGTACAGTAGTCACCTAAGGACAGATGTGGCTTTGAGTGTAAAGAGGGTATTGACAACATTTGTATCAAGATTAAATGTAAGGGGGCTCCGACTTCTCTCTTTCCACCAGTCTACCTTCTTCCCCAGTGCTCTTAGTACATTTACAGTAATATGTCATCCACTATTTACCCATTTCATCTGTACCTGTTCATCCACATCTGCAATCCTGCTTTAAATCCCAACCTGTTGTTGCCTTATTTCTTGGCCCAGCAGTTCCCTGGCTCCTGCTGAGGCGCTGTGTGATCTGAACAGCCTGCTGGCCCTGGTGGATATCTTGTGATATCTTGTTTCTCTGAGAAGCATCTACTGTCTAGTTTTCTGTTCCTGAATAAACTAAAGTTCAGATCTGACCCTGAGAAAATGTCTTGTCCAAAAAAAGTCCTATGAAAAAAAAACCAAAAACAAAACCTCATATATTGATACTTTCTGAAAACAGTTTATGTCTCTGCTGTTAAATACAGCCTGTTCCTGCAGGGAACTAAGATGCAGGGGTCTGAAGAAAAGCTGTTATTTGATAGTCTTTGATGAAACATGGAGGACTCAGTTTCAAAATGGGAATCAGATCATCCCAACAAGAGAAAAAAAAAAAAAAGACCTGAAATGAAAGACAAGGGGAGCAGCACTGCAGTTAATCTAAAAGTGTTTGAACATCCTCTGTCATTGGGTTCACCTGCTTGCTACAGACTTTGAGTTTATAGTCCCTTCCATTTTATTACTTAGTTTGACAGCACAGTTTTTATGTATTACCTTGCTTTTAGACAGAATTCTTTTCTCCACAAGGTAAAATTTGAATTCTCCTTTTCTGCAAATACTGACAAGATAGGAAGTAATGCATATTTCAATCCGCTATTTTGCAATAAAAATATGTCTTTATCCATGACTTCATGGTGTTATTGCAAACCTGAAATATTATTCTAGAGTCTGTTTATGTTAAAGGAAGGATTGCTCAGAACTTTTCCTGCAATGACCTGTTATATTTGACAAGCCTCAGTGAAAAAGGTTGTGAATGCCTTTTGTTGGGAGAGTCTCTCTTTCAAACTAATATGTTAATCACTTGGTACTGCAAGATGTGATATTATTAATTTTTTGGCATAATTCTTGTTAGATGGTCCTGAAGTTGAAAGGGTTTTCATGTGTAAAGACTTCAAAGGTTTTGTAAGTTTTTCTAATCTCAGTCAAATGGAATGTCAGACAATTTTTTTTTTTACAAAGTGATTAAAAAAATAACAGAATAGATTAAAAACATTTACTTCTGTTTTCAAACTTTAATTTTTATCTATTGTATTAAGTAAAATAGGTAAATCAAACCGTATTCAAATTAAAATGAATCTTTTTAGTTTAACTGCTTAAACAAAGCATTTTAATAAAACTATTCCCCTCCCCTTTGTGGCTAAAGGTTGGTTTTAACAGAGACAACAGAGGATTCTCAAGAACAGTTTTAATTTAGACTATCTGATGCTAAAGAAGCAGTAGGTAATTTGAGGTCACCAACCTTGGTGGTGTGAGTCATGATGTGTGGCAGTGATTTCATAGAAACCTTCTCAAGATGTGTCTCTGAACACATGTACACATGGGTATGGCATGGCACACAAGCCATGTAAATACTTATTTCTTGCATAGGAATAATTCTTAAGATACCAGGAAAGGAATAAAGGATAGTTGAATGCTCAGGTATAGTATAGCTTGAAAGTGTGTTTGAATTCCATGTTGCAGGTTTGCTTTTTACAATTTAAGGGAACATAGGGTCAGATGAAAATAAAACACCCAAAAGTCTTATAAAGAATAGACTTCTAGTAATTATCACTCAACAGTCCATGAACCACTACAGATAATTCAACAGTGTGAACACAAATGGAAATTCTATTCAAATCTTTCCTCTGCAGCATTTAGTAACCATAGTAATGATCAGAGTATGAATTCCCTCCTCATCATAATATACTATACTGGCAGATCTTTGATAGTAGATATTGACATCTGCTGTTGAGACACACTGCAGATAACCAGGGAGCTGGTGAAGGTCAGTTATTATATAGCTAACAAAATTGCCAGATCACCAAGTTTTGGGATGTGACTCATAATTCATGGCAATAATTTCAGAGGTGTCTCCTCAAGATGTGTCTCTGTAACTGTAGAACAAACCATGTAGGTACAGAAGAAGTGTATGTCCAAGAGGGAGGCAGCGAGTTGCTATAGTGAATATAAATGTTGAACTGGTGTTTATCTATCAGGAAACTGCTCTGGTGTTCTTGTGCACTGTGGAAGTACTAGCAGTCTTTCCATAAACAATTGCAACATGATTTTTCTTAGTCTTCTCATTGAATCAAAATTTAAGAACTACGTATTCTGTTTTTATTTACTAGTCTTTTGTTTCAGAATGAATTGTTTTGGTTTTTTTTTTAAACTGAGTGGGTTGTGTGATTTTCAGCATAGTCAATAAGGCAGATCTTTAGCCCTGATAGAGGAGAACACAGAACAGCTGTCAGCTCACAGCTGGATCTCTGCTCCCTGGATCTTGGCAACACCAGAAGAACAAAATTGCTGAATTTATGCCTGTTACTCATGACCCCGAGGAGATTAAAAGTGCTGCCAGTTATTGTACTAGTAGCAGGAAGATGGGGTGAAAAAAGAGTTGTCATAGGAACACCGAGGGATGAAATTTTAAACTTCGTTTTTCACACTCAAATTTCTGAATTGGGTTCCTGTTTTGACCTGTCCTATGGAACAATCTCTATCTCTCTTTCTATTTTACTGTACAGGGAAGATACAGGTATAGGCATTTCATATCCTGTAAGCACGTTTCGTCTTTCTATAATGGGTAGCCTGATGTGTACTGTTTTCAAGGTTCTCTGAAATCTTCAAAAACCAAAGGAAGAAAAATGTTGTCACTGATGACTGGTGTCTGCACATCCTCCCTTTCTACCTGTTCATAATTTTCATAAATTTTGAGGTGTTTTGTGTAAAAACATTTCTGAAAATTCTTAGCTAATGGACTAGGATAATACTAAGACACTACCTTTTCTCCATGGGTTTTTAAATCTAGTCATTTGTGTCTGCTTCTTTTGTAGCATGAAGGGTTGAGTTTTAGGGGAGAAGAGTTGCAGCAGAAGAAACAGAAATACCACTTCAACTCTGAAATATTTGGTGCAGCTCAGCTTCAGTTGCCTCACAGTCTCATGTCCGTCTGCATGAGAACTGGTAACCATTCAAATCAAACACAAATACAAATACAGATTCTATTATTCGATATAGCTCATTAAGCCCCTCCTCTCTTTTCAGTGGTTCTGTATCAAGAGATGCTTAGTTATTGTGGTTTGTGTGGGGTTTTTGTTTTGTTTTGTTTTACCTTTAACCTTCTTTGTTTCAAGAGCAAATTTGAATAATTTCATCTTGAGGCACTTGTCTGACAGGGCATTCATGTCCCATATTTTACTGGGCTGGCTTAAAATCTTACCTCCAAATAATTCCAGTATTAAGTACAGTTTGATTTTCTTTGTTTTTTTCTGATTTGGTCCTTAAGGCTTTCTGCCCTGAGGGATTTGTCGGGTTCAATATAGGAAGAGTGTTTGTGTTTCAGGCAATATGTTGTACTACTTCTGCACACACTGGATGGTTTTGTTTGTCAGCTTTGTAATTGCTTTTGAATTTTCTTATGTTGGCCTTGAGCAGCTACAGTAATAGAATGGGATAAGATAAACCGCATTAAGATGAGATTTTAGAGAGGTAGAATATTGGAAGCAAAAAATATTTTCAAGAGAATTTTCACTATCTTTTGGGTTACTGCTCAGCTTCTAAAATTTACTTCAGTTTGATCACTTAATATGGGTTGCATACATTGGCCACAACTTCCTTTAGCTTCTAATCTGGTGAAAACATGTGATAGTGCTAGCCTAAAGAACTTGGTTAAGAAAATGAATTGCCGTCTGCAATGGTCATAGAAAATTTGTGATGCAGATGTTCTTTTTTTCACTGCCTTTTACTCTGGTGTATTTGAAGGGGAATATACATATCATGAAGAAATTTTGCTCTTCAGGGAACGTAGCTGGACTATCTGTAGTCTTTTGGGGAAACAGAAATCTCTGCTTTTAGTTGAAAGATGATTTATGCTGTGAATGCAAGTGGGAGTCTTCAAAATTACTCATGGGAATTGCTTGTGAATTACCCATATTTTACACAGATAAACTAGATAGGTGTGAGCTAAATCACATATCCTTAAAACTGTAATTGACATTTATGCTCATATGAACATGCACATAATGAAATGAGTGGAAGAGAAAGACTATACTAAGGTAGAGAAAGTAGACTACAGTGGAAATAGAGGTGTTAAAATGGTTAAACTCACCTCAGCACTTTCCATCTTTCAGGCTTATAATAAATACAGTAGTAAAGGGAAGTACCATAATTTTAATACTATAGATAGCACTGTATAAGTGACACCTGGAAATCATTCTCAGTTCAGTCTCAAATAAAATGTAGAATTTCCTCTGTTAATCCAAAGCATTAAAATACTCTGAGTTAGCCAACCTCTGCTGAATGCCTCTGTAGCAATCTATCTCACAAGCCCTTTTGTTTTCTCTTGATCCCACCAATGCTGCAAATGGGATGAGAACAGCTGTTATTTTGTATTTAAGCTTTTCATTTTTCCTCAAGGAAGAAATAAATTAAAAAAGGAAAAGACTGAGGCTTCCTGGGAGATTTGTTTGAGATTTGGGGTTTGCTGATTCATAGATGCAAACATAGCTGGAATTGTCAACTGATATTTTTGATACCTACTATGAGGCCCTTAAATTAACATTTCATGTTTTTCATATGGGAAGCTTTTATATGCACATACATGCCCATATTTATGGCCTAATTTTTTCATAGTGGTATGTGAACACTATGTCCAGACTACAAAATTTTGGATTTGATTTTCTCCTTTGTTGAACGGTTACTTTCCTGACATTCTGCAATTAGATGCATCTACGACTTTTTCTTTTCTTTTTTCTTTTTTGTTTTTTTTTTTTTAAAGAAGCAATTAATCTGCAGAATCTGTCACCTCTGTGTTTTATTCATCAGTTGTATACTTACAAATTCATTTCAATACAAAAAGTCCAAAGTCTACTTGATTACTGAATAATTATTTTTCATTTTTCAGATTTCCTTTTCTAAGGTCATCATAATTATAACTGCTGCATTTTTTCTATTCTTCATTAGTTTCTTCTTGGAATAGCTTTGTCATATGATATATATTATATCATGAATATCATATATTTATTTTTATTTGCTTGTGGAAGTTTCTTTTTCTTTTAGTCCAGCAGGAAATGAACTCTGTTCTGTTCTTTTCAGTGTAAGAGAAAGGTAGAATTGATAAGAAGTCAGTGTATAGAGTATTTCAATTTTGTCAAAAGATTTTAAACGTAAAATTTTAATTTCATTTCATTTTGAGCAATTGTTTTAAGTTTCATGAGCTGCATTTCTTTCATTGTCTTGGTTTCATCTGGTGTAGAGTTAATTTTTTTCCTAGGAGCCAGTACAGTGCTGTCTTTTTGATTCAGTATGAAAATGAGGTTGATAGCATACTGGTATTTTACTTATTGCTAAACAGCACTTATACTTTCAGCTTCCCATGCTCCATCATGGTGGAGCTGCACAAGAAGCTGGGAAGGAGCATAGCCAGGACAGCTGACCTATCCAAAGGGATATTCTAAACCATATGACATCCTGCTCATTATACAAACTGGGGCGATCACTGCTCCAGGATGGGCTGCCCATTGGTCAGCAGTGGTGAGCAATTGAACTATGCATCACTCCTTTCCCATATTCTAATATTATTTTTATTTTTATTTTCTCTTCCTTTTCTGTCCTGTCACACCCCACAAGGTGGGTGCGGCACTGTCACGTCTCACAAAGTGAATATGGTTCCCCAGATGCAGGGGCCAAATAAAATATCACGTCCCATGGAGTGGGCACTTCTCTACATCCCATGGAGTGGACATGGGTAGGGTTCCCCAGACTAGGGGTCAATCCAGGGAGGTTCGGATTGGACCCCCTTGCTTTCTAAACTCCCTCAGAGAGGAGCCTAGGTGCAGCTGGGCCAAATCCTTCTCCTCCACTAATTAATCTCTTTTAACAACCCATTCGGCAAGATTAAGTTTGAGAATTCTCTGTGTGGTACTCAGGAGTAAGGTTATTACCCAGGAGGTTTGTATAAAACACAACTTTATTTAAAAGTGACTAACATTATAAAGCATGTGGAATTGCAACTAGCAGAATTATAAAGGAAGGTACTTTTAAAGCAATGAATTACAATTTAGCAAAACTTAAGGAAGTTGTCAACAAAAGAGGTTACAACTAACAAAACTTCACAAAGCAATGGGAATTAGTAAAACTTTACAAAGTTGGAAACTGTGTTACCCTCATGTGCTGAGATAAGGTTAGAAACAGAGACACAGAGAGAGAGAGAGAGTGAGAGAGAGAAGTAAAGATAAAAAAGAGATAGAGAAGATATCACCACCCTTGGATCCAATGATGATCTTGGTAGGAAGTTGTGGTCCTTGGATGGTGGGCGTGCATCCAGCATTTCAAGTGTGCCTCTTTTATGCTGCCTGACCCCACCATCTGGGGGGAGGCTTTGGCATATCTTGCAAAGCCAGGTGGTTACTTGGACCCCTCCAGATGAGATGACACAGTAATAACCCTTATTTCTGTGCATGTGCCCTCTCCAGTGGCTTTACCCCGGGGCACACACAAGATGTGACTCTACCTCCCCAGGGTGCAGCTTGCCTGTCCCTATCCCGTATCGTATAAGGACAGTGTCCTGCCTGTCAGGGTGGCCATCAAACAGAGCCCCCCTTGCCAGGCCAGTGTTCAGCTTATCAGGATAACCACTGAAGGAAGGGCTGTTCTTGCAAGAATAGGGCCCTGCTTATCAGGTTGGTTTCCCAAATGGGGGTCTCTCCTTGAGAGAAGAGAGTCCAGATGGCTATCGAATGAGGCCTCTATCCAAGCACAGTGTCCACTTTGTCAGGGCAGCTGTTTTGAGACAAATATTCTCTTTGGGATTCTACATGCCCTAATAAACTGCCTTTGTTTCAACCTCTGAATTTTACTTATTTTTCTGATTAACCTCCCATTGATGGGGAGGAGTGAGCCAGCAGCTGCATGGTGTTTAGCTACCAGTTGGGGTAGAACCCTGACAGTCATGCCTAGGATTCTTCCTTGAATTTTTTCATAGTAATCAACTTGTTTTTCTGTCTGTCCCTTAAAAAATGCACGAGTCAGATGAATGTGCATGTGCTGATGAGTCAAGATAGCTGTCTGGAACTCAGGCCCAAGAGAACAAGGAGGAGAGTGGTGATTTCAAAATGACTATTATAGTGTTAGCCAGTGAGCAAATCTCACAACTCATTCCAGCTAAGTCAAGAAAGAGCTGTCAGATTGTAATGTATTCCTGTTTTCATGTGGCTTGGGCAGAATTTACTTGAACATGTTAGTAGCAGTGTGCTCTTTATGCCTCCACTACTTCTTTTATGATATTTCATTCTTTACAGACAAGTGAAAATTGAATCCAAAAACATTACGTGTCGCTACAAATGATTGATTCTTCTGCCTTGACAACCCAGAAATGATCATTTGTCAAATTCTATGACTCAAAAGTGCAAAAGTAGCTGAATTTGCAAGGTACATTTTAATATAGCTGCCTTTTTGTGTGAAGCTCAGACCTCTGAATAATAATGCCTCTTCTTTTGGTACTGACCGAAAGATTCCAGTAAATTCTATATTTATCAGGTACATTAAAAAATTAAAATATGTGTGTCAACATAAGAGTGAACCGAGTTGTAAGTGAGCTCCAGTTACCTACATCAAAGACACCACTGGAATAAGTAACAGGGTATTCTTTAATAAGCTAATAAGAATGCTGATGGACCTCTGTTTTTTTTTTTTTTAAATTCTATGAAAAGAGGCAATTTTGAAATTCCAGAATTTATTAACAGATAGCTTATACCCTGTATACCCTGTATACCCTGATAGATTTAATCTTGATCTTGAAGGTCTTTTTCAACCAAGGTAATTCTGTGATTTTGTGAAAGTCTACAATTAAACCGCACACACGGAATTTCACTTTGCAGTAGTTGATGGTTTGAATGAAGACTGATGTGTGATTGTAATTCTCTCTTTTTTTTTTTTTTTTTTTTTTTTTAAGATAATTTACACAGCCACATATCTACATATCTTTTTCCATATTGATAAACTCAGTATGGACATATTTTCTAAAAGCTATGTATGAATTTTTGGTAAACAATTAGAAGTGTTTTTGCTTTTATATGCTTGAATAAATGAGATTTGGTAGCTCCATCCTTAGAGATACTAAAAGCCTGACTGAAGAAGGCTCTAAGCAAATTGATTTAAGGCTGAAGCTTTGTCCAGGATAATTTTTGTCACTGCTTTTAGTGAAGAGTACACACCAGACCTCCAGAGTCTGTGCTCTAATCTACATCTTTCTATAGTTCTCCTAAAAAAAAAAAAAAAAAAAAAAAAAAAGACTTGAAACCTTCATCCTTCCTCTATGTTCCATAAAATAGAGTATCACATTTTAAGTCAATTATTTACACTGGGTAAACTTAATCTGTTTGTAGGAAATTTAATTCTTGAAATTGAATCATTCTTGATTTCCACCTATGGAGCCACCCAAGGTGCTGTTTAGCAACCTGTGTTGCACTATTTCAGAGTTTATTTTATTCCTATTTCTGTGATAATATGCTAGAACTAAAACTCTGAAAGAATGTGATTTGTCCAGGTAATATAGGGAGGCTCTGAAGAATAACTGTACTTTTTATGCCAATAAAATATTTAGGAGAATTAGTGATGAAACATGCTACATAGAGAATATATTGAAAATGTTTTCTGATGTCTCTGTGGTTAGAACAAACATATAATTCAATTGCAATATATGACTGGGACTGCATGAGACATTTTTAGAACCCAGCATTGCAGTGACTTCAAAAGATACAGACTCAGGTGGCTGTAGACAGGTGGTGGGATACATACATTTTATTCTTTCAAAGTTGTAGGGAAGCATGAAAGTATTTTAACAGGGAGGGTTTAAAAGAAAAAAAGAGGAGGTGGGGGATAACAAAGCCAAAACTCCTTTCTTGAAACAAGTGAAGGAATCACACTTTGTGGTAATACGCCATCTGAGTGGACAACCTGTATCTATTTTGAATCCGAATCTTGGAGAACTAAACAGTTCTAAGCTTCTCTTCTGTGTCATTTGAAGTAGATAAATAAGTCTCTGATGTGAGGAAGTTTGTGTCTCTGAGAGATGGGAGCCATGAAGGCAATGATCTTGCAGAGGGAGTTGACCCTTCTGGAAGCTTCTGTGATGACAGAGAGCAGATTTATTGGAGGTTTTCTGTTCAAGTGGAAAACTGAGTTAGTAGTTGCAGAAACTTGTTTTTTCTGCAGCTTGAGTTGGAGACAGGAACTTGTGTATAATGTCACTGTTTCCAGGCTCACTTGAACTGTCAGGAAAGGTCAGAGCTACGTGTGCTTTCAGTGGTGAGACTGTTGAGAGTCCTTCTGTAAAACTGATTCCAGCTGACAGGAAGAGGTGGACTGAAGAGTTAGGACTGTTCCTATTATGTATATGTCTATCCAGTGCCATAAGAAAACTTAAGTGGGTGATGTCCTGTGTACCAGTAGTACTAGATGGTATAAGATAGAAAGAAATTAAGTTTGAGTAAAAAGGACAATGAATGGCATTGACAAGTCCCATGTAAGTAAGCCATTGTCACAGTTTAACACTGGCCCGGCAATTAAACCGAGTAACAGACGCTCTCTATTAATCTCTCTCTCCTCCCTGATAAAGAAAGGAGAGAGAATATGGGAGAGAGACTTATGGGTTGGAAACTAAACTACACAACTTTAATGAAACAGATATACAGGATATACAAATATACAGGAAAATTGATACCATGTTCATTCCCCCCTTTTCCTCCAGTAACTCTCACATCACCACCGAGGCTTCAGGGCAGCCCTGGGAAAGTCCAGGCTGGACTCCTGGAGTTGGCAGCAGTCGGGAGCTGGAGGCAAGAACCCACAGATATGGGGTGGCACAGATCAGGACCACAGGCAGAACGAATGGATGGAATCCTCCCAGGATGCCGAAGCAAAAGAGGGAATGGGTGAAGAAAGAGAAGCAGGAAAGTCAGGAAGGGCAGGAAGCCAGAAGCTGGTTTGACCCTCGTGATCCCTCAAATTTATACTGAGTATGACGTGTATGGGATGGAATACTCTGTTTGGTCAATTCTGGCATCTATCTTGTCCATTCCTCCCCAAAGGAGGGCTGCAGGTAGGATCTCTTTATTCCTTCTGGAGGGTAAAATGTTCCTCAGAACTGAGCAGTGTCCTTGGCTCTGCACACCAGTCTCTAGCAGTAACTATAAGCATCGAGTGTTACCAGTCCTAGAAGCTGACACTGACTGAGAAACTTGCTGTTAATTTCAGCAAGTGCAACTACTTACAAGAGACTTGGCTGAAAGCAAAAGTACAAGACAGAAAATCACCTTTATCCTGTCCCAAACCAGGAAAGCCATGTAAAGAGAAATTTATGTACTGAAATAAGGGTACCCTGTATGCCCAGGGTACATGAGGTGTAAGCTCTGTTTATTATCCAGGAAAAGGTGGAGCTAAATGTGTTGATTTGAAATGTTGATTATCAGCACTTGCCATGGAACACCTGTGGGTGAAATTCCAGGCATAAAGAGAAAGGGAAAAATACGAATATAAAAGTAAAAAAGAGACAATCAAGATGGTTACAAAAACTGAGAAACATTAATGGAAAGAAACTAAGTTAGACAATACAGTTAAACCAATTATTTTGTTTGCCCCTGTATGACCTAAGGGAGTGTCCTCATGTCTTCTGAGATAGAGATGGGACTGTTGTGTGCTATAAATGACTGAATTAATATTGAAAGAGCTCACAAAAGAATACTCTTGCTTTAGTGCTGAACATAAATTTAAGAGGCAAAAGTTGAAGAATCACTTTGAAGCACTGACAGTAATGAAAAGTTGTTATACCTCAGTACCAGCAGTTTTTTGACAAATTTCCCTAACAAATGCTTTTAATTAAACTGAATTGAAATTCATAAGAAAAGCTTCTTACAGATTAATAACTAGATAAATGATAGCAATTGAAGGTGAGGAATAATGGGTATTGTTCCCCAGTGGAAGGAAACAGTCTGTCCTCCAGGCCTTCTCTCCCAGGCTGTGGATACAATCATAATATCTGAAGTGGAACTGAGAAATAGAATAGAATAGCATTCTATGTTGCCTCTTGTTGGGTGAGTTTTGCAACAGAAGGGTATGTTTTTCCATTGAGTTTGTAATACCATTGTGGATGACATGATTGCTATGTAGCATAAGTGAGCTCAGAAATAAGACATAGTAGAAAATTCCATATGGGAATATCAAACACAAAGATTCTTAAACACAAACATTGGTATTTCTGATTCAATTTTGAGCAAGCTTACAGATTGAAGGTAGCTGGCATATAAATCAAAGATAGACCTTTCTGTATTTTTTGTGCTTTTCTGTATATGCTACAGATTGTTCATTATGTATATTATATGCTGCGTGTTTATGCCTTTTTTCAGCATATCTTATTGGAACATCTAGAATTATAGAAACTGCAATATTTTCACTTGATCTCTGGATAATATTCTCTTATTTTGTCTCTGCAATTTGTGTGGTTATTTACATTTATTCAGTTACTGACATTAGTGCAATGGTAACAAAATAATCCATTCTAATTTTGTTGTATATTAATCCTAATTTACACTAATACAAATAACTCTATGAAGTGAGGGGCAAGAGGAAATTAGGTCTAATACATTCAGCTTGATCTTTGGTCAGTGGAAACTGTGAGCAGAAATCTCATACCATTAAGGAACTGTATTTACTATTAGTGATTTCGACAGCACACATAATGCAGTTCTAATAGAAAAGTCTTAGAATCACAGAAAATATGTGCACAAAGCAAACAGTAGGTGTTATTATTGATGTGTCCAGAGCTATCCATTATCTGTAGTAATTGTGCTACTAAAGTCATCTAAATCATGATTCAAGATATAGTATCCTTTCTGTGAGTTGCTTGTTCCTGAATCAGAACAAACAATCTCTGCAGAATTTTTAGCTAAAGAGCTGTGACCATAATCCTTTAAGGTTATTAAAATGTCCATTAGTAAGAATATGAATATAGGTCCAAAGTAAAACTAAAAATAAGGCGTTGCATTCCAATGAAGTATCTCTGTGTTAACCAAAACCTTTGCTTTTATGGGAGGATTTATGTTCTAATTCAGTGTCCTTTGACTACTGCTACTGTCTTTCATTCTCAGATTGCCACTGTTGAAGTAATGGTTAACATCACTGCCAAATAACTTCCAAAATCTCCTCTTTTCAGTAGGTGTCAGACAATTTCAAAATAACACTTTTGAGTTGAGATAATGATGATAATGAGGTTTCAATATCCCTGTGCTCCTTGTTTAGACTTCCTCTAACTTTTGTGGAAAAGTTGCTTTATGCCCTTTTAGCAGTTTTGCAAGTGGTGCAGTGGCAATTATGTGTAGTGCTCTGGGGGATATGGAAACAACCAACTATGGAAGGGGGACATTATTTTGTCTCCCTCCAGTGCAGCAGAATAGTAGATTTGGGATGTGTTGAGCTGCAACCTGCAGAATTGCCTGGAGAAGAGGGAATTCACATGGATGAGAAACAAATCTAGCTTTAACAAGTCAGCTAACCTGAAGAACATGGTCTTCTCTTATTACTAGCTATTTACTGTAATGTTTTCAAGACTAAGCAGCTTTAAAAAGAGCAGTAAAGATGAATGCAGCTCAGACTTAGCTGTGTGGTTTAGCTACACAGGTGGTGGTACCAGCTGTAAAGAGCTGAAGCAGATTCCTGGATTGTGAGGAGACTTAAGAGGTCTGAGAGGTTTCATAGTTTTTTCTGGACTTAGATCAAAGTTCAACTGTCCTTTTGTCCTTTACCTGTTTCTTCTGACTTCATAACTATGAGAAAAATTATTTCATCAGTATGCTTGCATAGTGTCCTTACATCCAACTGAACTCTGAACTATGGTACAAATTATATATTTTAGAATAATTTATATTAACTGACCTGCAAGGCTAATGTCAAAAGGCCATCATGCAGCATTAGATTTAAAACTATCAATATTGTGTGGTGGACATATTAGATATGTGCAATACAAATTTTAAATACAGACTCATGCAAAAGTAAAAGCAAGCATACTGATACCAACAATTCAATGTTTAGAAATGGTTTACTTGAAAAATATAGATGATGATTAGGAAACTTTTAGTATTTCAGTTATGAAAGGAAATGAGTTGCATGCTGCATTTAGGTAAAATGAATAGTCAGCATAAGGGCTGATTGGATTGAAGCCACTTCTGTCAGTGCTCACATTTAAGACTATGGCACAAGGTAACTGTGGTACAATTCTTAAAGCTTTCTGTTAATGAAAACTTGCAAGCTTCTGATTCATCATTTCACTTTCCCCTTAAAAAGACAGTTATAATAATATATTAGTGATAGGAAAGAATGACTGGTGGCAATGTCTTTGTGAACAGAAATAGAGTCCATTTGATACTGCGTATGCACTTCTTGACAAAGAGATATATGCTCAAGTTCTTATTTCTAGAAGGGGAAATCTCCAAAATGTAACAAAAGCAGTGATACAACACAGATATAGTGGATGCATGTACAGAAATACCAAAACAATATTCAGGAGATATCCTTAAAACTCTACTAATTAATTAAATGAGTACAGTGGGTTTTACTCACTTCATTGAGCAGGAGGCCAAATTACAGGAAAATAGTCCTTGTGAAACTGGCTCAATGGAGCCTTATGAAGCTTAAAAATGAACAATGGAGCTGAATTTAAAAAAGCCTTGGTATTCAGTTTCAGATTCTGGTATTTTCATCTTAATTTCAAAGTCAGGTCCTGGTTTCTGATCACCTGAAAACAAGAATGAAGATATGCAAAGGTTTCTGAAATAACTTAGAGGTCCTTGGAAACCAGGGAGGACATGATTTTAAAAAATGCTACCTTGAGAAAACTGAGATTTTAATGGTGTTTTTAACTTCAGAAGCTGTTTATCATAGAGGACTAAATGCTTGAATGGGAGAAGTAAATCAAACATGTTTCAGCAGTGTTGGTAATTAGGAAGGGAATTACAGAAAGAGCAAAGCCTATGAGTTACCTGCTGCTTTCTCTGCAGTCAGAGTTTGTGCTGTAGCATGGCTTAATGTCTACCATACAGGTCCCATTTTACCAATTCTCTTCTTCACAGATATTTAGCAAACCAGATACTGGTGGGTGAAAGCCAGGTAAGAGAAAAGACTTCAGGAATAAAAAAAAAAAAGGTGACGTTTCATTAAAGGAGACCCAAGAGGCTGTTTCTGCCCTAAGTCAAGAGTATTCTGAGAGGCTTGAGTTGGAGGCACCCATGGAGAGTTGCTCAGGATCAGGCAGCTCCACCAGCTCCCACCCAGCAACTTCTGGTAGTGCCCAAGGACTGTGCTGTGTCTGCTCCATTCTATAGCACAGGCACTGAACTTTTGGGTTCTGTTTGTGTAAAGTGTAGCTCTGAGGTTGGTGAAAGTGCCTGCTCAGGTCTCTGGGTGTTGATGGGTCAGGAGCTGCCTACTGGGTTTGCTGTTCTGTGCTTGGGTAGGATCTATATTTAAAACTCCAGAGAAGCAGGATTTGAACAAACCAGTTTGGCACAAGAACAGAAAAGAATGCAAACTTAAGAGGAAAAAAAAAAAATGGAGTTGGGCTGAAAATTAAGTGGAAGAGAAAAGGAGTTGGGCTGAAAATTAAGTGGAAGAGCAAGGCTCTGAAACAGTATTAGAGAAGGAACAAATTAAAGAAGGAACAAAAGCTCCAGCTTTCACGTAGTGCCTAAGATAATAAGGAACAGAACACAATCTTAAAGTGGCTCCCTTCCAGCCCTGTGACCTTTACAACCTGTGTGTGATCACACGTTTTGCACAATGAATCCTGAAGTGATGAAGGTGATAAAATAAGTCATTATTATTTCAGTGCCTCTGCAGTAGCCGTAGAGAGCAGGCTTTGTGCCAGAGGAGAGCTGAACTGCAGGGGTGTTCTTCTCCATGCCCAGGGTTCTGGAGGCAGCCAGAAGTGGTGTAGGAAAGGACACACACTTTTTACCTGAATATTTCTGTTCCAGGCGGTGCAACCTTGAGCCAAAAGTGAGAGGCCTTTTTAAAATCTTTCTTATTTAAAACATTCTTGTTGAAACATTATATTATGATTTTGTAAAAAAATACCGTATTTTCTTTCCTGAAATACTAAATTATTTTGCATATATGCTGTCTCTTTCACCTAACTTCCAGATAAGATCCTTGGTGCGTTCTGGGTGTCAATGTTGCTTCTTCTCCAAAGGATGGTGATGCTTAGGAACGTGGTTTAGTGGTGGATTTAGCAGCGTTTGGTTAACTGTTGGACACAATGATCTTTATGGTCTTTTCCAGTCTAAATGGTTCTATGATTCAGTGGGGAATTGCTGGTTTATATGGAGGTAAATGTCAAGAGTCATTGTAACTACCATCTGCAGAGTTCGTGGTGGCAGTGCTTAAGCTGAATACATGTAAAATAAAAAGCTCCTTCTGGGTCATTTTTTTGCCTTAGAGGAGAAAATTGTAGGGCATGCCTGTTTTGTTTTCTATTAAAGTTCTGATTTAGCTTCTTACATTTTGTAGTGCTCATTGTCCTGGACAGTAGTACCCATTTTTCACTTTAATGAGGACTAAAACTCCTGTAATTTTTTTTTTTTTTTTTTTAAAAGAGAGAAAATCTTGAAAATACATTGAGTTTAAGAAGTGCAGATTCAATGAGTCATTTTATAATTAAACACTTTTATCTTTCAGTGTATAGACGTAAATGTTTTTTGCATTTAGCTCTTGTCTATTTTAAATTTTCTGAAGTTTCTTTTTTTCTTCTTTTTTTTTAATTTTATTTTTCCCCCCATATTAGAGGCAAGATTTGTATAGCAATTATTCAGAATTTCTGCTTCTGGTTCCACTGTGCTTCCATCTGCACATATCTATAAATACATATTCTACATTTCAAGAGAAGAAAAAATAATTTAGAGGGTGTTACGTGGTTCCTTATATACAAAGTAGGTAGCTCTCCTCTACCAGTTTTGGTAATTCTGCTATGATGATGTGATCATCAGGCTGCTAAATGAAAAGAATCTTATAGAACAGCGTTACGTGGCAACTAACAAGAGAGAAACTTCAGGGAATTATGTTGCTTTTATAATTACCTGTAATTACAATGAACGAATTAATTACAATTATTTAGCTACCTAATTGGGATTCATGGACATGACAGCAATATAGCTATTTGTAAAACAAGCACACAGAACAAGCTTCTCTCAGAATTCATTTCTAGATTCTGGAAATTACTGAGTCAGTATTATTAACATTACACCAAGGGTCGATTTCTGACTTTAATCTCCAGTGTCCTCAAAGTAATAGAGGCTTATTGAGACACTGTGATCTCCCATACTGTAAGACTGGAAAAAGCCATAGTGCTCATTTATTATCTATATAAGAACACAGATGCTCCAATTTAGCTGAATATTTCCCAGTTTTTAGGAATAATTTTTAAAAGATGGATAATAAATTCCAGAGATGCAGAGTGAATCTCTCTATGCCATCGATAGTATGTCTTAAGTGTCTAGAATAATCACAGTGGGGTTTTAATTGCCAAAGAACTAAGGCATTCAAACTGGGGTCATAAGATTTCAGACCTCCTGTATGTGGACATGACAGAGGTCAGTTAAAACAGTGTTGAATTTTATACGTCTCACTGACTTCACTGGAGCATTTCACAAGGGGGGAGTTATCCCTTAGTTGAGATTTTACAAAATCTTCCAGATTATCAGAAATTAAAGTACCAGAGAAATGGAAAATAAGAGACCTTTTATGGACTGAGAAGTCTCAAAAAATTCTTATATGTCCTCTGAGACTATAGTATTTGCAACACTTTCTGTCTTTGAGGTACTGTTCTGTTATTGCACTGTGGTACAGAATTCCATGGTGGCTTTACGAATCTAAACCCTGTTCTTAATTTTTGCCAGAGTAATTCTGCAGTTTCCAATTACAATATCAATAGCATTTAATGTGTTCTGCTACTGCTAAGTAGTTACACGAAAGTAATAACTAGATACCGAATGAGAGTTTCAACATAATGAATTTACCTATTGATCCTATTAAAAGGATATAAAAATTTACTGTAAAATTAAAATATAGTATTGGCTAAGCATTTCGAGCAAATTTCTATCTTGTACTGTTAATAAATTTTGAATGGCATTTTAATAGTAGATTATTGGTTTATTGGTGGCAATTATTTTTTCTCTTGATTTTTTTCTCTGTCAAAGAATCATTGAACCACAGAATGGTTTGGGTTGGAATGGTTTGACTTTTAAATATTATCTGGTGCATCCTCCCTGCCATGGGCAGCAACATATCCTGCTAGATCAGGTTGTTAAAGCCCCATCCAACCTGGCACTGAACACTTCCAGTCACAGGGCATCCCCAGCTTCTTTTGGCTTCTTCTTCCAGTGTCCCACCACCCTCTCTGAAAACAATTTCTTCCTTTTGTCCTGTGTAAACCTAACACCTTTTGTCCACCCTTACGTCCTGTCTACTCCTCCTACCCTTCATCTCATGGATTCTGTGTCAGTCAGCTTGAGGATGAATTCAGGCTTTCCTACAGCCCCTCTTGTGAGACCTGGCTGGCTGGTCCCTCCACACACACAGTGCTGGTGAGACCAGAAACCCCCTCAGACATCCCAAAGGAACCTTGGAAGCTTTGCACTACATTGTACAAGCACATGGCAACTGCTGTTCCTGGTGCCTCTGCTGGTGTCAGCTTCCCTCTGTTTGTCAAACTAGTGCTTTTCTCTGCTAATTGCATTGAAGAGCCAGGAGTTTGTAATAAGATCCAGCTGACATAATATGCCTTCTAAAGTCAGCAATAATATGGCATTGTTATTAATAACAACCCATTCCCATTAGTGTTTCTGCCCCTTTTCCAATTACCTAAGCAAAATGCACTGCAAAGAAAGAGAACTCTCAATATATATATATTTTTCCACATTTATCAAGCAAAATCTTAATAATACCTGTATGTTATTCTCATTGTTTGTAAGAAGAAAAAATAAACATTCTGAATCTTTGTTGGAGGCAATAAGTGACTGCAAAGCATGAAGGTCAGCATATATTTTGTGCTTATTATCTGTCTCCCATTCCCATAAATAATGAGTCATTTCTGGAGGGCAGTAATTGTGTATAGAATAATGTATTATTTTAAAGGATTTTATTTCTGTTTTCTATTGTAAGACTACAATAAGAAGTTTGTTCAAAGCATCCAGTTTCTCAAGAGTCTGTAATCTGAAACTCAGATGTAATATATCATCTGAGGGTCTGTAATCTGCATCAGATTGCAGGGTTTTGTGTGTATATTACATTTTTTCCTTTCATTAAATAAGCTCTCCAGGCTGAGAGGAAAAGTGTTAAACAAGGTAAAGATCGTGCATTTATACTAAGCATACAGTACCTGAAAAAAAGTGAAATTTCTGTGTTTACATCTATACTGAGTACTCTGTGGTATGCCACACAGGAAACTAATTTCAGTACTCAGTTATTTTATCTTGCCTCTGGGAGCTTGGATTGTGGTCCAACATGCTCATTAGTTTCTGATGCATGTACAGTTTGTTCAGGTTGGTGGAGTTAAGCAGTCAAGAAGTGTTGTATGAAATACTGTTTTTGTTGTTTAAAAGCTGAAGCTGTAATTGTGTACTAAAAAGATAATAAAGCAGGGTAGTAACAGAAGCAGAATATGAAAATAGGCTGTAACTTGAGCTATGATACTACTACTATTATATAAAATATTTTCTAGCATTTATATTTAAAACCCTAAAAAAAGGAAAAACGTTAAACAAATGGCTCAAAATTGAAGTCATAGCACCAGTTTTACACAGGTTCAAATTTTGAATTATGGAGTTCTTGTTTTTTTGTTGCTTAGATTTGTCCATTGATGCAAGTTCATCCACCATTATTCCCTAAATGGGCAGAGTCCTTCCCAGTATTGAGCAGATGTTGAATTCACAAGGATCTAGGCTTGTTTGTGCACATAAATCTGCAAAGGACTATTTTGATTTCTACTAGATGAGAAAATATTTTAATTCAAATAAACATAAATGTTTTCTGGTCACGTAGTAATATTTTGGCATTCCTATCTTTGGTGCACTTATGCTAAGCTGTAGCTCACAGGTATTGTATTGTCTTACTGGGAAGAGATAAAATGGGATTTGCTGAAGATCACAAAGGAATTTCAGCTCTCTGGAATGAAACTCCATAAGCTGTGGGGCAACCCTTTTTTTCTGTGTAAGACTGAAGGGTAGCAGAAGGAATATATTGCCTACAGAAAAAGCAAATTTAATTGATGTCTTAAATAAAACACTAGCTCCAGAAAACAAGATGTAATACTTCTCTCTGCAAAGGTTATCTTTCATATCTTTCCCTTACTATTATTATCATTAATATATTATATATTGATATAATTATTAATATTATTAGACACCCAATGGTGAGACACTGGAACAGAGGTTTTCCAGGGAAGTCGTGGCTGCCCTGGAAAGTGCTCAAGGCCTTTTTGGATGGGGCCTTCAGCAGCCTGATTTAATGGGAGATGTCTCTACCCATGCAGGGGGCTGCTACGGGATGGTTTTTAAGGTCCCTTCCAACTCTAACCAGTACATGATTCTATCCTCTGAAATCTAGTAATCTCAACTGAAGATTTTATCTCAAGATCTCAGTAGTACTTAATTTGTTAGGTTAATGAGCACTCATTCCTGAAAATACTGAGCTTGCTAATTTTCTTAGAGACAGATAAAATTGTTAAATCTGGATCTGGTATTTTTTCAAAGAATTTTGTCAAAATAGAGGAAGATCTTGAATTTTGTTTCCTCCAAAGAAAGACTATTTTCTTGCATTGTAATTTATGCTAATATTGCATGATAGTATTGTTTAAGAAGAAAACACTGCTTCTTTTAAGAAGAAAAGACTGCTACAATCTTCTAGATGTTAATCATATAAAAGCTGCTGATTTTGATGTTTGCCCTGAGTGACATCTCTTCTCTTGCTAACATGCTATTTTGTTAAAGACAAAAGCAATTTCATGTTAAGCAGGCTAAATGTGAAATTCTTTGTTCTTTTTAACTGCCAAGTTTGTCTAGGTCCTTCTCCATACTGGAAAAGATTCTAACTTGAAGGCAATATAGAGACAGATACCTTTGAGTGAGTAAGCTGGGACAGGGAGTTAAATGTTTTTGTTTGATCCTGCCAAGTGCATAACTATGAGCAATAAGAAAAGCTTGGGGGATTTGAGGAAGCATTAGTGTATGATAAATCTTAAACCAATTCTGTAGCTCGAAAATATCTTACCAGGTGAGGTGCCAAAGGGAGGGGGAGCTGAGTTGTGCTGTAGAGCTTTGCAGAGAGAGCCCCCAGCTCATCCTGGTGCAGGCTCCAGAGGCATCTGCATCAGGTGCCTCTGTGCTTAGGGTTTTAGTGGGTTGCTTCCAAAGCCAGCTGGATTTGGCTTTGGAGCTGAAGAGCATCTCACTCCTCAAGTAATGCTTATAGACAGTCTGATGAGATCTTGCTTCTCTGAGTGAAGGAGGCTCTTGCTCCTGAAATGCTGGGGCTCAGCAGGAGCTTCTCTGTTCAAGGGAATAGGAGGGAGTGAGGTACTTTGCTTGTTCAATGATAGGTGTGTTTTTCATGTGTAAGAGGCAGCAGTTAGGAGATCCTAATGAGCTGGGAGCTCAGCAAGTGGTTGTGTGAATCAAGAGCTCTTGTTTGTCACAGCGGCAGATGTTGCTTCTGCCGAGCAGCAGGCATGATTACTGTCTGGATGGGCTTAAGATGTGACAAGTGTTATCTAGCTGCAAATTTGTCATGCTTGACCCCAAGCAAAGACAGAATCAAGCTTGTCAAGATAGAGATAGCTTATGGACACGTTGGCCTGCCTACCGTCCAAAATCACTGAGAGGTTTTTTATTAAAAAAAGAGAACAACGAGAAGCAGTTTAGTGGGTTTGAATCTGGAATGCTCAGTCAGGCTTAATTGCCTTTAGTTGTAATAGTTCTGTGGAAGAAATGAGAGGCTTAGGAATATACTTCTAAGTTTGTGAGAGGGATTTTTATTGTTTGGTTTGGCAAAATGAAAGACATTATGATCTCATCAAATCTCACCTGGTGATTCAGTCAGATTTACATTCTTCATAAGTCTTTCCTCCTCCCATTTCTTTTAGAGTGTTTTGAGAGCTATAGTTTTCAACATATGGCTTTTTACCAAGAGGAAAAAAAAATTAAAAGATACCTTGATCTAACTGAATCCTTTAGTAAGTGAAACTCCTTATCTTCCAGGTGATATTAAAAATAGTAGGCACACATTTGAAGAAGGTGGTTGAGGTATGGTGCACTTGTTTCTGGTTAGGTACCCATAGGTACCCACACCTGGAAGACAGAGATAATAGAAAAGAGAGTACAGCAAAGAGAATGCACTGTTTCTGTTCCTTCTAACTCTCACTGATTATTAAAGGTGAATCTCAGGAGTGGTACATCATTTTCTCAAGTACTCTGACACCTGACAGACTCCTGTGGACAATCAGATGTTCAGTTCAGTTCAGTTGTTCCTGGTAGTCATACTGAAGAAAAAAGTCAAGTAAGTTCTTTTTATTTTAAACAAACAAAGCAAACACAAGAAAACCAACAAACAAAACCAACCAAACAAAAAGTGGCAGAAAGAAGAAGAGGAAAGACATTAATCAAGAAGGGATCAGGAGCCTGCACAATAACAGAAACGATGCATTTCAAAGCTGGTAAAATGATAATGCTCTTTTAGTCCTTCTTTTCAACCTGTAATAGTGAGACTGAGATGAGGATCCCACATGTCCGGGCAAGAATCAGATGCTGTGTTTTTAAGGCAAATTTCTCTACTCTGTCAAGCCATGTCACAGTTTTATATTTTCTGTGTAATCTCAAAAACTTTCTTTAAAGTCCCCAAAAGTTGTGATGAAAGGAGTAGACGATCTGCATGCCAAGAGTCTGTTGCGGCTAGCATTGTACTTGTACTTCTGTGTTCATCCTCCTCTTGTTTTCAAAGATTATTTTAATATAGGTTCTTGGTAGTGCTATAAGAAGAACTTTCATTTGGCTAATCCAGTTTGTCTGCACTCTAAAAAGACTTTTTGTTCTGGACCTCTTTTACCTTTGTACAACATACAGTTTTAGCACAGGATATGTCTTCTTCGGGTGATATGAGGATTAAGGGGGAAAACTGACAAACCTATGTCATTAGAATAACAAATCTGAAGATGGTTTCTGAAGTGCTCAGATTTTCAAGTGCTCATATGAAGCTGTCATGAAATGGATATAGAAAAATATCTATCAGTATTTATTTTGGTCTTAATTATCTATCGATGGAGATGTAGACTGAATTTCTAGTGGAAAATTGAAGCTTAAGAAAACATGTAACTGGAAGCTAGAGAGTAATATAAATGCTTCAGTTGTCCCATGTGCCCAACATGTTTAATCCATGCTTAATTTACTGATCTCTTCCACTTTTAAACATGTATGTTGAATAAGTTCCTGTCCCTGGAAACATATAAGGTTGGGTTGGATGAGGTTTTGAGTAACGTCGTTTGGTGAAAGGTGTCCATGCTTATGGCAGGGCAGTAGGACTAGATGACCTTAAAGGTCCCTCCCAACCCACACCATCCTGTGGTTCAATGATTCTTTGATAATTTTATCTTACACTTAATAAAACAACATAATGTAGGCTTCTGTTGAGATATTTGGATGCCTTATGAAACTGTAAGAATGTGAAGAATCCTTGTTTTCTGGTTGTACAGCAATTTTACGCAATTTCAAGTATTCATCTGGATGAATGTATTATATACATATGTATATATCATATTGGTATGCATCAAGATGGTGAGAGGTGGTGAAAGATTATCAGTGATTTACCTTACTGTTACCTTAACAGAATGTGTCCAATTAAAAATATATTACACACACTGATACAATAAATTGGAAAATACTATATATGAATCAACATTAAAAAAAAAAACCACAACTTGTCGCTTGGGAGGAAAGGTCTGAGAAAGAAAGAAGAGGTTTCTTGTTGAACATGTTTGTCTATGTATCATGATAACCATAGAGTCAATAATACCATATTGTTGTATCACATATCAAAAGGGAAGGTGATGGGTCTGTGTGGAATAGAACCACTTAGGAAAAGAGTAGGATTAATTCTCTTTAGTTCAGGTTTAAGACCTCTAGATAAAACAATGGAAATTTCCTTTGAAGTTTAGTGCAACACCTTTTTTTATGTAACAAATAAGGAAACTTTTCCCTATCTATGTGTTCATTATATAGCAAGAATCTGGAAAAAATACAGATATTTATGGGTCCCAGACTGAATTCAGCCGCATATAGAACTCTGGGGTTAAATCTTTCTGCTGTATTAAATGCCACAGCGTTACAGCTTCAGGTAACTTATTGATGCATCTGCAAGTTATGATTGGTGGATATAATTAAGCAATTGCCTAGGAGACTGAAAAATCAGAATGTATGTTTTTTGTTGTTATAAAGGCTTCTTGTAGTGGAGCATCTATAATACAGTATTCAGCCTTAACATAAGACACACCAAAGAAAACAAGATTAAAAAAAAAAAAAAAGGTGGCTGAGCTTGGAAAAAAAGAAAGTAATATAATGCAATGTGTCAAGACCAGACTATAGGCTAATGCTTTTGAATCTCTCTTGAGCATTGTTCCTGGACTTCAGTCTGGCACATACACTTAACCTGTGTGATTCCCTTCTGCGTGCCCCACCAGAGATGCTATAATTGTTCAAAGAATACTTCTGACCAAAAAGACGAGAGGTCTCATGACTGATGTCTTAGAGGAAAAGTGTTTTAGAGCAAATTGAAGAGTCTGACAAGAGCCTTAGGCTTTCTATTTCTGCGATACACGAAGTCTGTAAACAACTTACATATGCCACTTGCGTGATGCCAGATGCTTGCAGCCAGGTTAGTTGAGTCTTTAGAAACTCAAGGGAAGAAAATGTAAATGTATCCTGATTTTTTTAGATATTTTTTATGGATTGGTAGTTTTCTCAATGCTGTTGGAAGGCTTTAAAGAAGGTTGGTCCATGTGAAGTTTATAAAAGAGCACCAGAATGATCTGCTAGGCTCTGTTTCCTTCTGTTGTTTTGCCATAAAAAAGATATTTTGATTAAAAGTCATACTCAGACTTATAAATTGAGAAAAGTGTCTATAATGATGATTGTGATAGGCTTTGAAAAACAAACATACATTTATCCTTATCTGTGATCTTCTTCACAGCCTAGTGGTAGAGCACAAAGTAGCGGTGGTACTGTTTGTTGGAATTTGATCTTAGATATCTTAGGATTTTTTTTTTTTCTGGAAATGGTCTAACCACTCTATCCCATGACAATTCAATGGTGCTTTCATATGTTCACTTGTACCAACAGAAGAGATTCCTATAGATTGCAGTGCTTTAAAGTTGTACTTGAAAAGCATATATGTGTTTTTGGAAAGCAACACTTGACATCTCATTAACATGAAATAGAGTTGTTTCCTTGCAGCCTTTTCATTTGAAGTTTTAGTAGTACACTTTGATGTAGGAAATACTAGTTAGCAGGAGTTATTGATAAATAACAACTTACAGCCTAAAAGCCAGATTGTGCTTAGCACTTGCATTGCTATAAAGAAATAAGCAACTGTCTTCCTCCTGTGCCTTATGACAGTCTTGTGAGCCATCTGTGAAATCTGCTGGAAGATAGCTTAGAGATGTCTTCCCTTGCATCAGTCCTGAAGATAGTCTCTTCTAAAAAGTGGTTGTCTTTAAAGATCATTTATGTAATACAACTCAGCTTGCTAAAATGCACCAGTCTGATGCCTCATAGATTTGTAAGTAAAACACTGTCCGTATTAAGTCTTGTATAAGATAATGAGACATCTTTTATGTAGTGAGACTATATGTTTGACAACTCAACAAATACAAGATCGTAAATTAAATTTATATTTGGGGGGGAAAACAGACAGGGGAGGCAAATGTGGGGCAAGAAGTCTCCCAAAGATTATAGATCTTTCTTAACAAAAATGTTGCAATGGCATCACAGCTTCTTAAAGTTCAGTTTCTTTTGTATCTTTCCTCCTAATATTGCAGTACATCTGCCAGCTCAGTACATGACTAATGCTTATGAGAAATCTGCTGTAAATTATTGCCATGATTATGAAAATAAAGAAATGCATATGATTCTTAATGTCTTCTGAGTCATTAAAGAGTAAGGTAAAGAAAGATAAACAGATTACTCAGTGCTGTTGGAGGGGAGGTAGTGATCTCACACCTAAAGACTCTCTGTCCTGCCTGAGTATATCTATCATGGTCTGTTTTCAGGGTTCATCCTAACTTTGTTTTACCAGAAGATCACCCTGGTGTTGAAGAGGGTCAGTTACATTATCAGAACCTCATTTTAGGTCTTTTGGGGGATGTATTTTGTGGCATATGTTGTGCCAGTGGAGATGGAATAATGCAGTTGGGGTTTAGGAGTGGGTCTCTGTGTGCGTATCCTGAAATCTTTAAAATTTATGCCTTTCACTTAGCTTTATCTGTGGAAAAACTGAACAGTTTTATTCTGTAAAATGAAAAAAAAAAGTTTTAAATAAAGAAGGCTTCTATTCTTGTTTGCTGTTTTAAAGTGAATAGAATGTCTTATCCCTGGCTCTCCTCTGAGGTCTAGCATTGCAAAGGCATGCAGGAGGCATGGCTGGTGTCACCTGTGACTCTGTGCCATTCCTTAGGAAGTTCTTTGTGTTTGAGGACAAAAGAACAAAGTGTGTCAAACACTGAACTGCTCTGATTGAGGAGGAGTACAGATAGGGAGAACTAAGTCTGACACTGGAAGTAAAATAACACTTAAAGCTTCAGCTTTAACTCGAGATAAGTAATTTAGAAAATTGTCATATTGTCTTCTATAATTTGGTTTTGCCTCATGGTTGTACTAACATATGGATTTATTGTTCATGTTTTCACTTAAACCTTATTCAGACACTGATGCTGGTTGACTTACATTGATTCAGTCTTTATTTGTAAGAGTGGAGCACCTTAAAATAAAATCATGTTTCTGTAGATTTTGTCAAAGTACCACCTGTAAAGATCAAAAATTCTTACAAGACAACAGTAATAATCTGTTGGAAGCACTATCTTTAAAAAAAAACATTTGAGGTTATTAGCCATATTCACTGCTTAAGTTACTCATTCCAAACTATGAATATTCACAATTCAGTTGTTTCATAGTTTATTTTCCATGCCTTTTATATTAGAGAAATTCATGTTATGAATTAATTTTTTGCTATTGTCACTTCTTTTCTGATTGTTTTTGCAAATTACAGATTGTAATGTTTAAAAAAAGTAATAGAAGCAGTGAAGACAAAGTGTTTGAATACTCATATAATGAAGCTTGATACATTTACAGGCAAGATTACATGCTGAGGCTGCTTGCAGTTGCTGGAATTTATGCTCAGTAGGTGTGGGGAGCTCTTTCAGCCTTATAGCCTCCAATCTGGAAAGGCCAATATGTAGTGAAATGAGGCAACCAGGTGCTACTAATTGCCAATTAGTGGGTGTGAGCTTGTGTTAAGCCCACCTGTGCCTGATTAGGGTGGGCCCCCACTGCGCATGAGCAGGATTAGGGGGCCGATAAAAGGTGAGGCTCAAACTCACAGGCTCAGCTCAGTCCTGAGCAAGCCAGCAGAGAGGTCAGTTTCTCTTGGAGCAATAGCACCGGTCCTGGCCAGTCAACCCTGAGGGCTATAGGCTCAGAGCACTATTTGTGAGTCCCTGCTGGAACACCTGGTTGGACCTCGAAGCGCCGTGCCCTAAAAGAGGTTCGTCTTGCTACATCTAGTGGAGATTGTGGGCGTAGACCTCAATCTAGCCCGTGCTCAGACGAATCAGAGAAAAGGGAGCCAGTCCGGCACAAACTAGCATTAACAGAAAACCCAAGGAGTTGGTTAAGAAGATCCACTACCCATCCTTCCCTACCACTGATTGACTGAGAAAAAGGAAAAGATGGGTTTGTCAGCAAGCACCCCTGTTAATGAGAAGCTGGTGACATGGGCAAAGGAGCAAGAGCTCTCCTCCTCCCTGTCCTCTGCGGCCCCAGATGTAGCAAGACAAACCTCTTTTAGGGCACGGTGCTTATTTGGCACAAACTTATTTGGCTTTACTTTTATTAGCCACTGCTGTCTCTTATAATTCCTTTTGTTGTTTGGGCCATAGTCTGCTGTCAGGAGTAATGTTTTTTTAGATACAAACAAGCAAACAAAAAAAATCCCTGTTGGGATTGATACTGGAAGGAAGTGGTTGTGATTCAGGGACTTTGGGTCATAGTGGATTGTGGAGTTTGAAAAAATATTTAGTGTCATTTGCTGTATGGGGATACATAGCACTTATGTTAAACAGACCCTTTGGACTATACTGCTTTTGCCAAATGGATTGAGATTGTAAGAGGCTGGAGTTAGATGATCAAGTCTGCCAGTGTCAATCCTCTGTTCCTAAATTTAGGATCTGAAAAACTGTAGCTTTGATATAGTGTCTAGTGTCCATATGGAACAGGATGTTATTTTCAGGAGATTGTCCTCTGGAAGTTTTAATCAGCCTACGTTTTGCAGTGTTGGCACTTAAAGAAGAAAATAGGAATATAAATCAAAAAGTTTCTTGATTTCTGGGTACTGAATGCAAGGGATCTTGGATTCATCATACTACAACATGTGGAAGCCTAAAGAAGAGTTTAAGGGTCTCACTGTATTATAAAATACTGTTTTATAGAAGAATCACTGCTGCTTGAAGCTATTATTTTTGAAAGAATGAAGAAACTACATTCCATTAGTCCTCATCAGATGCTAAGAGTATTAAGGCATGAATTAAGCTGGACAAAGCTTTCATGACATTTTTGTCATAGTGGTTTTACTCCAGAATTCCTCAACATTTCTAAAAGTGCATAATATTTCACCATTTATAGTCCTTCTAATCACTCCATCAAGTGTCTGAAAATTTTAAAAGGTAGCACTTTTACACTCCTTTCTTGTCAACAGTAGTAAATCAATCTGAAAGCAAAATAATTACAGTTCACATGTACAGGTTATTAAGCTTATTAAAATGCATGAATTCTATAAGAGATTTCAGAAAAAAAATAAAAAATCCAAATAACAGGACTTTGATGTTTGTCAGATTTACAATTTTTTAATATTTTTAATATTCCTGTGCAATTTCAGCTTGCTTTGCTTTCAGTGACCCAGAGGTGGGACCTCCACCAAATGAGAAAGGTTTTCTTAATGTTAGAGAAAAACCCCACCTCAATACATTTTTTCTTCTTCTTTGTATGTCAGAATTTTTTTAGCAAGCTTTGATTTGTTTCTCCACTAAGACTGTAGAGGTATACGGTGGTAGCAGACAAGGAAAGGGAACTCTTTTTATTTATGGTACTTGAGTATCCTCCACCATAAAAGGCTAGCCAAAAACTTGAACTTGATTTTCAGTGTAAAAGGAAAAAAAAAAAAAAAAGAAAAAAAAAAAAAAAAAAAAAAGAAAAGAAGAAAAAAGTGGAGCTACAATATATGTATTTGCATTATAAAAGTTCAAAAGTCCTGCTGTGAGGAGAAATCTTAGATAGAATACTAACCAAAGAAGTGCAACTATTTTAAAGGTTTTGTTGTACGTTACCATTTACTGTATGTGAAATGCAATCATCTTTTTATCTTTTTAGGAGGCAATGGTCTACTTTTTTAGTGGAAAGATAGTAAAATATTATAGAAAATAAAATAATAACTTACCTTCTTCGCTGCCATTGTTTAAGTTATAAAATATAACCAGTATTTCCTTATGGTCTTCCTTGGTCTCATGTGATTACTTCCTACAGCAGGCTAGACTGGTTATTTTGGTCTCTCACCCAGAAGACCAGGTAGGTCCTTGCTGTAGTGTTGTTGGCAGTGCTATAGCCCAGAGGTGTGCAGAACAGGTCACTCCTCTGGATCCATCAGCCATTGTGCAGCTATTAAGGTCTGATCCTACTGATGCATCGTATCTTTTCTGTCTAGTATTCCTCTGTTGTATTTTCAAACCTGATCAGTATTTCTCCTTCACACATGGGCTTCAGGACAGACTTTTTTTCTTCTTTTCTCTATGTGGTATAATAACATGAGTCATGATTGCAGAATTCAGCTGTATTGCCTTTTAAAGTATATCATTGTGGTAGGAGAATAGGCAATCCAGAGGTGAATCTCTGTGAGAAGCTTTAATCTAGATTTTTTTTTTTGCATTAAAATTTAGGCTTATTTAGAAAGATGGAGTATTATAAAGCAACAGCTCTTACAATTCTTTTTGTAACATTAATTTTAAAACCAAGTACCTGGACTGGTGTTGCTGGAACTTTGCTTCAGGTAGCTAAATGAAAAGGTAAAAATAAATCCGTGTTTCACGACTGGACCCTAGAAAGCAATGTGGTTGCAATCTCCTACAACATTTATAATGAACTTTTCTTACCAGTTTTGAAGATTATTCGTTATCCACCCTGAGCTGCTACATATTTTATGTCACCACTGGCAAAAATGTTTTTGTAGATTTTCAAGTCATTCTGTGTTTACTCATTGCTGGAAAGACATTGCCACTTGGAATCCAGCAGTCATACAGTAGGATAAAAAGGCTTAGCTCTCTGTGTGAATGGGTAAAAGAAAAAATTGATGACCTTTGATTTTCATTTGATAGAAATCAATCTGTGGGATTTGACGTGTACATTCAGTTTGAAATGGTTTTAAGGAGTCAGTACACCATTTATAATACTGGATATGAGGCTTCAAATATGGGTTTATGATAGGATGCTGAAGCGGAGCATTGATGTTTGTTTTCTAGAGACTACACATGCTGAATATAGCATACAGGAACAGGGAAGTGCAGCAGAAGGTTTAGCTTGTTCTGTGAAATGTTGTTTATTTCATATTTAAGCAGCCTGGAGAATTCCATTTCCTTCATATATTCATGTAAAAAAAGTATTTTTATTAGACCAGTAAGTAATGTTGGAAAAAAGCAGCATGCCTTGAGGGACATAGTGTTTCTCACTAAGAAAGATGCAGCAAATTTTTCAGAAAAACATGTTGAATGCAATGGTTGTTGTTTTAGTCTAACTATAGTAGTAGATGGATAGCTTTGAATAAGTAGTGGTTATGATGTAGAGATGTTTTAGGTGGAAATGGAGGTAACGCTGCCTTTGACACTCTGGGTCAGAAGCAGAAATAGTACTCAGTATGGTCAGCAGAGATACAAGACATGAAAAATCCATATTGCTGTAGAATCAATGTCATGACTTTTGTCAGCAGCAAAAATAGCACCCTAAAAACCCTAGCATAGACTAAAGCAAGGCTATCTTAGTGTTCCCTCCTACACTGGAATATAGGTAGAGAAATCATTAAACAATTACAGTTATTAGGAGAGATAAGCATACTTTCAGTTAAAATTTCAGCTTCCATTTATGACATCTTTCATATACAGGTAAAGTGTTCAGTGCTTTTTCTCACAGAAGAGGACTTACTGGTTGTGAATTATTTTTAAACTTCTGTTTTTTAGCTGACATAAAAGTTACTTCATGAAAAACTGAACTATACCAGACTTTAAGAGAATGTAGATTACTGTAGACTACTAAACATCCCTGTGATGTACTGTACTGAATAAGGATATAGAATCCTTCTTTGTCTCCATTCCCTCTTCTTTGTGTTATATCACATTCATATACTTCTGGAATAACTGGTACTTGGGATGCATATTAAAGTATCTAGACAGAGTAATTTAATTTCCCAGTATTCTTATAGAATTTGGTATCAGCTGGAAATAAATTGATCATCTATTACATATGACTGTATGGTGCCAGAATTATTTTTCTGGATATGTGGTTAAAAAAGGCATAAAGATCCTTAGCCAACTGCTAGTGTGTTCATTTATGTTAGTACAATATTAATCAAGTGATAGCAAACACATGCTTTCAGGATGTCATTATTTTCACTAGGCTTCTGGTTGGTTTGTGTTGTTTTTTTTCCCTAAAGATGCTTTTTCTTTTATTAATAGTATGTTTAAAATTATCTTATTCCTTTGATTTCAGTAAATTATATTTGTTGTATAACAGATGTGTGCGAATGGGAGAAAACTGTGTTGAGGTTAATTTCAAAGAAGTACTGATATAAAAGTTTCAGGTTTTAAAACTTCCATATTGGCATAATTTTAATACCACAGTAGTTATATTAATTGCTATTGCTATATAGTACTTAATTTAAAATATAAGAATTAAAAAAAAATCTTAACATGCAAAGTTATCTGTGCTGAGAGGTCATAGCACTACCTGCAGTTCCCCAGTATAGAGGAGACTTTTAAATCTCATCTTATATTTTAGGTTTTATAACTAATGATTTTTATGATGAGAGGAATATATTATATCCAGAGATATTTAAGGGGCTTTTGCTTTCCTCTTTAGAAGATTCGAGACTTAAAATCTAATGGGCCTAGAGGTCTTTAGTGTTGGCATGTTTCCTAAAATGCAGTGGATTATGCAATTAACCCTTTCTCAAACAGTATTTAAGGACAATTTAGGGACTAGCATAGGTCAGTGGCAGCTCCTGGTAACTAGTATAGATAAGGCCTCTCTGTTCTGAAATAGAAAAGCTTTTAACAGATTGCACGCAGGGCATGCATCTTGCTCTCACTGCCACAGAACAAACTTTGGCACGTCTAACTTGCCAGAATTCATGTAACCACAGAGTTCTATACTGAAATACTTCCAAAATTAGTTGTGAGGTCTTAGAAGAGGTTGAAAATAGCTATGAATATAGAATTTCACCATACCATTTAAAACTCCTTCTCCAGACTTACCTGCTAAATTGTAATGACATACAAAGTGAATTACTTGTGAAGGAAAAATACTGAAATATAAATAAATTAGAATTACATTTTTTTTCCTTGTGATTGTCATCATACTAAACCAGAGAATTTCAAAGTGACTACACCTGGTTTCAAAAACCTAAGTAGTTTAAATGGTGGAAGCCTGCAGCAGATGAGACAGTATCACAGTATGTGGATTTATTTTTTATTTTTAAGGATCTTTATTGTCTTAATAAGAAGGAATACTTTAAAGACTGAGCACATGAGTTTCCATACATGGCAGTATATTCTAGTGCAAATGGATATGAAAGCTGGTAGGAAGAAAGAATAATAAAGAGCAAAGCAGTTAAGCTCTGGAGGGGAGACGAAAAAAAAAAGATTAAATTAAATAGGATTGAGGTAATTGCTTTGTTGCTTTTGTTTTTCTGTGCCCAGAAAACTTAATCATTATAAATTAAGTATTGAGTTTTGTTGTTGTCTTTACTAGGAAGGAAAATGCTATTTGAGTTTAAGCTCTGCAAAGGTAAAAAACCTGAAGACTCTTTCTAGTATTTGATGTATCTTAGCCAGGTTGAATTTTTTTCACGCCATGTTTGAATCTGTACTGTCAGCTAACTTTTCTTCTGTGTAGTATGAAGTTCTTTAGCTGACTGACTGAATTTTTTTGTAAATCACAGTGGATTCCTTGAATAAAGGATTAGGGCTGAAACTATGAAACTTTAATAGTTTTTCCAACAATGTCTTTAGGGAAGGGAGAGTTGGAGAGTGATGGTAAAATTTTATCATTTCATTAATTATTCTGGCATAAGGTAAAACTCAAATAAAACAAAATAGTAAAGTTGCAAGAGGAACAAATGTGATCTATGAATATTGATAAAACCTCCAATTTTTTATTTTTTTTTTCAAATATTGCTGTTCCCTGACATGATTGCAGAGTTACTAATTCCTGAAGTGACAAAATTCCCATTACAAATGGGAATTACCTTACAAATCTGATAGCTCACATCATCAGCTAAGCTGAGATAGGAGCTACTCTCAGATGATTTTCTCTCCTTCCTATCATTCACATCTGAGCTCAGTGGAATTTACAGTGAGCGTAAGAGCTGGCTGGAAGGGAGACACAGCTCATCTGTCTCATGGGTGTCAGAGTCTCCTGGGACTGGCAGGGTGCAAGTGGGATTGCATGGGTTCATTTGCAGTCCACATCCCATGGTCCCAGAAAATAGTTAGCCCAGCCACATTAATCAGCAATACAGACAGAAAACTCATTAGTTCTGAAATTAATTTTGCTTAATCCATTTTTACACTTGCAACATAATTTAGAATTTAACCTAACACCCCTGATCAAACCCATTTAGTAAATAAGTAGAAGAAATGAGGGTTTGTTCTGGGATCTTTTTTGTTTGTTGCCCTGGAAAACCTGATTCAGTAATCTGTATTCATTATAAACTAACTGGCTAAGCATGGAGACATGATTAAAATAAAGACTTTGTTGAACAAATTAATGAATAATTTGTGAAGGGAAAATGTTTAGTATTTGTCAATGTTGAGAGGGATTGAATTTAAGTTACAAATATTAATTAAACTTGTTGAACAAATTAGTGATTTCTTGTGAAGGAGATTAGATTTGTCATATTATAATTCAGCTTTATTCTATTACTGAGTGCCAAGTGAAGGGAAAAATACTTTAACAATTGGTAGCAGTTTTGGTTTATTTCAGTGAAATATTTCAAAGTCATCCATGAGGTGTGTTACATTTCCCAATTCTGTAAACTTTTAAAAACTTGAGTAAAAAAAGATATCTTTACTAAAAATTGAAACGTATTGCCAGTTTAAGGACAGAAAACTTGAATCTTGAGATCTATACATTGTGCTTACTATTGGTAAATTGAAACTAAGTTGCAAATATCTGAGGTACTTATATCCTATAAATGGGGCCCAATTGATTTTAAGAAAAATTGTAACCAAATACTCTAGACTTCAGAGAAAGAAACCACCTAAATTTTAAGTTAAACAAATCAAGCAAATAATAATAATAACAAGAGGTAAAACTGCAATAAAACTCTGCAAGGTGTATTTCTTCTTTCCTTCCACTCCATAATGATGCTAAGTGGAAAACCTTTTTTTCTTTCCCTTCTCTGTTCCTGTAGAACAAGTGCAAGAACAATGTGTAGATGGGAGCAGAAATAACGCACAAGATAGTTTCTTACTTTCTGTGTCATTAACTGTAGATGTGTATGATCTGAGTTCCATCCAGTTTCATTTAGGGGAAAAAAAACCGAAAAAAAAAAAAAGAGAAAAAAAAGAAAGTAAAAAGGAATTCTAATTTCACAAAAGGAAAGAGACTTAATTTCTGAAAATGAAACTAGCTGGGAAACTAGTGTTTGTGACTCAATTCACAACTACAGCTTTCCTGGGAAATCAGCTACCCAGTGTTGACCAATGTGTAATTTTGATCATTTCAAGAGTAAGGATTTTTGACTCTATACAATGTGATTCTAAGCACTGAGCAACCTGATAGACCTTCCTACTCTCTCATAATCCATCATCTACAGCATTTGTTATTTCTATCATGTCTTGAGGTATCAGATGAAGCATGTCCACAGCATCATATTGCCTCTTGGTTCATACCTGTGAATGATTAATACAGTAAGCTGGCCACAAATGAATATACAGAATAATGAAATAAATATAACTTTATTTTAATATACAAAATGGTTTAACAAAGGAAAGAAAGAACTTAGATTTGTTCCCTATTAGATTCTTCACTTACCATCTTTAAAATTAAGCCTTAAAAATAAGCTTTTAAGAATCACCCTGGGAAATCAAAATAGGAGTACTGCAGAAATATAAAGCATAAAGCAAGTCTGATCTTCTTATACTCATGCAGATTGAATAAGATGAGAATGAAATAAGCCACCACTATGAACACAGCAAGAACTGTCTTCTAGCTCAGTTTACTATGATCTATTTAGATTCCTAAGCATTTCTGACTCTTTGTACCTCTTAAAATGTATAACTTAAATGTCTTCCTCTTTTCTTACCTGATTATTAACATGATTATCACCTTTTAGACAGTGACAATCTCAGGATCTGAGATACAAAATGAAGAGTTTAGCCACTGAATGCATCTGTTTCCACAGAAAAAGCAATACTGGGACACTTAAACTGCCTTCCGAACAGTTCATATTATGAAGATTCAGATACAAAGGGCCAAAGGCTAAAACACTGTGCTTGCAAACATATGTGTACTTAAAATTAAGCATTTGACCAATTCTTTTGAGTTTCAGGAAACTACCATGTTCTTAAAGCTAAGCATAAAAGCATTGGAATAGGAAAACAGACTCTTAGAAAAGAATAAATAGAGTACATATGATCAAATAGCCCTCTGAAAAGTATTGGATATGAACTATGAAATTGTTGCTTATGTGTGTTTCACTGCATAAAACTGTGATCATTACTGTTTCCTGGAAGTTTCCTGAGTATGCTGAAATTGCGCAAGCAGTTTAATAGGATGCTGTAAATCAAGTTGCAATAAATGATGGGCCTTTGTGCCATTTATAAATGTCTGGTTTGCATTTGCTATGAGGAGTATAGATCATAGCCCAGGGAAAAAGAATTAATGGCATCAAAACTTCTGTTGTGTAATCTCATTGTCATGCTCTTGCCTACCACTGGGTGCTGTGTGTGTTTTCTGAGCAGGTGGAAAGAGCCTTGCCCTACAAGTGACACTGTTCATGAGCAGATGGAATTTTAGGTAGAACATGAATGTAGGGATGGCTTACAAATTCAAATGATCAGCCCTGCCACCTCTTTTAAATTGTCACAGTCAAAGATGGTTGCATTAGTGTATGATTTTAAGTGCAAGAAGAATTAGGCTTTACATACAGTTTTCCATCTGTTTGGAAAGTTAGATGATAAGTAGAAACATTTGGGTGAGTGCAATTACTGTGAGGTATAAAATACACAAGTTACTTTACAGACAACTGGTGTCCAGTTTTTCAGTGCAAAGTGAGTCATTCACGCTTTTCTCAATTTTTAGAGTTTATTTCCCTGAACAAAATCTAGATTTACAAAGCCCAGTATTAGATCTTCAATAGTATAGTAAGTCTTGATTCAGAAGTGGGAACAGAATCTCTTTGGTTTGTTATCTTGTTGCTATTTATTCTCTTCTGGTGTTGCTTGCCCAGCTTCTGTGAGTGAGTGTGTGTGTTTTATCTTACTCCCATGTAAAACTGAGCTTTTGGAATCCAGTACACTGGTTTCCATGTTCAACTCCTGTCAGCGCATAGTTTTGTTTGGGATTACAGGGAGCACTGTGACTTGAGCACTTTGGCAGTGAGAACCTACTTGACAGTGCTCTACTCTTTCACTCATCGACTGTGATGAGAATCAGTGTATGCATCCTGCTGTTTGTAGAGTCAGAGTTCCTTCTGCTAAGTTTTCTGCTCTTTTGGAATTTTAATCCCTCTGGACATCCTATGAAGGATAAGTCTAATACATCTTCTGAAGAGTTGTCTCTTGATTTTACAGTTTGGACTGTACAACAGCATTTTTGAAGCTGAGTGAAGATACACATGCCACGTTGACTTATCTTAATCTTAGTCTGAGATTCATTTGGCTTGAGGTCATCTGTCTTTCAGAAGGGAAAAAAGCAAACAACCCACATTATCAATGTTTAGACTACAGCATGCAAGCTTGGAAAATTGAGCTTCTTGTGAAGTGGCTCCTTAATGCCTATGATGATTTTGAAGATGTTTATCTTAGTTTTACAATGAAATAACTTTCTGTGGGAATTTTTAGCCTAAGACTAAGGACTTAAGGAAAATTATAGTTTTCCAGTCTGGATGAGAACAATCAGTGATCTCAAAAATACAATGGTTGCTTGCCGAATACTATAGAAAGAGTTGAAGTTCAAAGAATTTTAAGAACCTGTCAACTCCACAGGTTTTATTATATTATTAGCACAGCATAGTCTTTTAAATAAAATAATGATAGAGGAAATTCATAAAACCTGAAATAATGTGAAATGAAACGTCTTTGTGGAAATATTGCAAAATACTGTTTTGTGGAATACCAGCATCTGTGTCAATTTGATTATGCTACTTGCAGAAATTCTGTTAGAGAAATATGTCAAGTAATGACAGGATTGGTTCTTCTGACTTTATTAAGTGAAGTTTAAGACAGTCTTGTCACTTAACAAATGTCACTGGATTTGAACAATGAAGTTGATGAGAGTATCTGAACTATATCTGGAAATTTTTCTGGATCTGCAGAATTCAGTGACAATGTTTAAATCAAGTTAGCAAGAACTCAGCATTTCACTTTTCAATTGGAATAAAATAAATGTACATGAAACCTTTATTAACTTCCTATGGTGTTTGTTTTCAGAAATCCTTTAATTCCTGACAAACTTGGATGAAGTATAAGATGTACCTACTTGTACCTGCTAGGGCTATTTTTGTTCCTTTGACTCATATTGCTTTGTTTCTTGCTCTGGTTAACCTTATTCCCTTCACAGTGATGACAGTCATTATGTTCTCTTCCTCTCAGTCCTTGCAAAAAGGCCACTTTATAACAATATGTACACTAAGGTTTTCTACAAAATTCTTTTCTCCTTTAAAATGCTCATGGACATTTAGTGTAATGAGGATGTGAAGTGCATCTTACTGAACTCCTGCTGAGTGTTTCATCTTCAAAACCACTACCTGAAATATTGATTATGTAGGAGACTACTTGGTCTTAATGGAGGAAGAAACACCAGTGCTGTGAAGCAAAAAGAATGATGCAAATAAATACTGGGATGAGGATTGCTTTGTGGCAGATGAAGGTGAAAATAATGTGTTTAATTCAAAGCCAAAATAAATAAATAAGGGAAACCAACATGTGAGCAATTGTTAAATCAGTCTGTGCTGCTGGAAGCTTTTCTTCTTTTTTTGTTTTTTGTTTGTTCTTTTATATCACATCTATATTTTATAGCTTTGTGTTTTGCACCAAGAATCACCATTTTATAGGTTTAGAAATTATATGTTAGATGTCATAGTCTAGATAATCCATTTTAGTCATGTCTTGAAAAGTCTTGAAAATATTTTCCTGTTTGATGAATCCTGACTCAATTTTTTTGGTAGATGCTGTAGAATATTTAAAATGTTATAAATTGCAGCCTACATCAGCACACATTAAACATAGTGACATTATTGAGGTTATTTTTAATTATTTTCTTTAAAAACTTTACGTTGTTATTGGAAGGTTGAAAGAACCTAAATTATACCCTAATTATGTTCAAGAATGTTCTCCAAATGCTTCTTTTTTCAATAAGCTATTGTTTCAGATTTTAATTTGATTTTGCTTTCCTCCTTTGTTTGTGTGCTGTGTTCATTTGCCTTGATATTTTATTCTTTTTGTTCTGTGTTTGCTTTTCATTCTTCTCCGTAAAGCAAACAGCATGGGATATAGAAAACAAACTAGAGAGAAAAATGAATGCTCTGGGTATTTGTCTCGAATTATTTAGGAGCATGAAATTACATTGTCATTTATTTGCTTATTAAGAACTGAACAGAAGAGTCTTGTGTTCTCATATTTCTCATCCTTCTCAGAATGTACTCTAGTGTGGCAGGATATACTCAGTAGGAAATAATTCACAACTTCTGTGTACAGACTTTTCTCCTTTTACATTATTTTGGTACCTTGATCTTTTATGTCTTTTAGGTTTTTGTCATGGCAACACCTTCCCCCAGGGGTTTGGATTTACATGTGGCTGATGAGGTTGTATTAAAAAAAATGAAATCCTTCTGGTTATTTAGATCAGATACAGGGTCTGACTTTCATCAGTGTACTGAACATGTCTCTTTTGTAGGGCTCTTGGGATCACTTAAAAATTATAAAGCCAAAATTTATATTGTCAAGGTAGGATATGTCATGTCATAACTGGCATTGCTGAGTCTGAAGCAGTCCTGAAATATTGTGGAAGCATTGTGGAAAATGTAAAAAAAACCCAAAACAACAAAACCAAAATCAAACCAACCAAACAAACAAAAAACCTGATACCCACAAAACAGACAAACCAAACCAAACCAGCCAACTAAACAAAAAAACACGCACAAAAGAACAAAAACCACCATCAACCCCCCCCTCCCAAAAAGGCCCAAAAGCAAAACCAATAACAACAAAAAAACTCCGGGAAGAAAACCCACAAAAAAAAAAAAAAAATTAAACAAATTAAAAAAAGAAACAAAATTAAGCCCTATAAAATCAGGATCTTCCAGTACTCTGTTTACAAGGGTTATGACTGCCATCATGGCCATATTTTTCCAGAGCTAATTGAAGTTATAATTGAAACCCACAAACCAAATTAAAAGAGAAGGACGGATTACTATACTTCTGCTCTGAATATATTCCACTTTTCTAAATATTATATGTTTATTGATAGTACATATTAATAGCTGCATATACATAGCTATGTATAGGCATCTGTCTATGCATACACACACACATAGAGCTGTTTAGTAGTTGACACCCATTACATATGAAGAATTTGCAGTTAAATCAGTTGCACACTGTACAATTGTACAATACTGTTCACTTTCTAATGCATCTTAAATGTCATTAGTCTCAGGTACTTCCAAAAGATGTTGTCCAAGAGGATTAATTTCCCTATAACAGGTATCTAAGAATGAATGATTCAATGAATCAGCATGGGATATGTTGATGCTTTTCTCTCAGCTAAAGGGGAGCTAGGGCTAGATGTTTACTCTTTTAGGTGTTTGAATGATGGTCAGTAAATTCCACCATAAATCAGTTTTCTTGCTATCCTTCCGCTAACTTTCTTCTTATTAAAGACTAATTGTACCTTTGTTTGTTTTGATCACTGAAATATAAAATACCACTTCATCTTCCAAGAAGGAAACATGATGTGTTTTTTAGGAAGGAGAGAAAGCACAGTTACAGAAATGACTGAAATCTTCAGGAAGGAAGTTGTGAGTGAAGAGTAAAACAGCTGAGATGGTGGTTGGGTATTTTGTCCGTCTCTCTTATGGAAAAGAGTGAAGGATCATGGGAATGACAGAATACTGTGAGTAGTCAATTGTTCTGAAAGAGTAGGTGAGACATTTTCACACATATTTATCATTAATTCCATGGCCAGAAACAGTATTTCATGAAAGGAACTCCTTAAAACTATGAATGTTATTCTGTTCCTTGGTTTTGTTAGTGTTTTATTTAGATATGATAATTCTACCTCAGAGAGGTTTTGTGTTAGAGAAGGAATTCTCTCTTTCCTTATTTGAGAAATAAACTAAGTTCTTTAAAAGTCTGCATTTTTCTTCTGATTGTCACTGGAGAAGTAGCTATGAGTGATGGAAAGAATTTGATGTATGATTTGATGTATTTAGATGTTATTGGATGGATAAAGACATTATTTCATTTTAGAAATAGTTGGGTAGTTATTTTCAGTACTTTATGTGGATGATGGAAGGTGTACATAATGCAAGGAAATAATTCCATGGTATACATAACAGTTTTTCCTTGAAAAGAATCTCAAAGTTTCATGAGCTAGCAGAGTTTGCTTAACTTCTTTGGGAAGAAGTCTTATCGGAGGATATATTTTAACATTTCCATTTACTATAGTCAATGGTTTTGTTAATCTGCAGTAAATCATCTAGTGTTCCTCTGCCTCTAGTGTGGGATTATGATGAAAATCTGCTCTCCTTGCTATAAATCCAGTAACAAAACAACTGTTAATTATATTCTGTTTGTATTTATGCCTTCTGGGAACTATCCATATTGTACTACATATCAAGTAATGCATATGCTTGTATTTTCATCTGAGTTATTAATTAATTCCAAGCTACACGCTTTTCATTTCAGTGGTTCTAGTTATCTATGTTTTACAGCCATGGTCAAGATAATTACTTTGAGTCTCTGCCACAAAGAGAAATAGCCCTGGGCACTGGGGTGACCGTGCTTGTACTCATGCATAAAGAGAGGGGGTAGACTTTTCTGACATATTTGCTGACAATGTGACATTTAAAGACATTTCAATGCATTGCTGCTACAAGGGGAGTTTTCCCCATCTCTGTTTTACTAGGAGGGGCCTATTCAAAGAAGAAACAATTCAACATCCTTATTCTTTTCCCTTTAAGCACTGTGTAGGAAAGTACAGTTTCTCAGGCAGATCCATCCACTGTGATGAGCTCATTAGCCCTGATACAATTAAAACAAGAATTCTAACACCGAGTGAGTAAAAGAGAATAGCAAAATACCAGGGCCTAGATTAATCCTCTCTAAAGCTTGAGTGTGGTATGTCTGATGTACTGCCAACTCTTTTAGTCTTCCCTGCAGTGGACAGAAAAAGCATCCTCTGGGACAGTGAAGGTTTGGATGAACTTGTCTGTGCTGCACAAGTTCCTGTATCTACACCTACTGCTCATTTGTGTTATCCTGCAAGGCTGTGTGCCCAGTAGGTCTTAGTTGTGTACCACTTGTAATCAGAATTCATAGCCAAACAGTTTTAGTGGCCTTCCATTGGCTCCATCTTCAAAACACATCTGCTGTTATTTTTCTGGAACTAATACTTCTGTGACTCTGGCTTCCTAGGTCAAGATAGCATTACTCATAAATTGCTTTATCATAAGAGATACCACTGTCAACAAGTTAGTTGTGAGACATATAATCTGAAGCAAATCTGTCTTGTTTGAGCCAAAGTAATTATGAAGACCAGCAGTACTGTGTTCCTGGTGTTCATAGTGTTAGTGGAATATTTTGCAGTCCTAACAACAAAGTATTCCTTAAAATCAAGTGTTTAATTTTTATAAAGAAAAAAAAAAAAAAGGTAAACTCTTAATAAACAGCTTAAACTTGCATACTACTCACTTAGCATAATGAGTCAGTTTTGGTCATCCTAGTAATTAAATCTGACACAGAAAATATTGTTCTAATCTCTCTCTAATCTTCTAAGTAGTCATGCACTTCTCATCACTTAATATATTTACCCTATGTTTCCTATATATGTGTATTAACCTGATTTTATTATTGGCTGCATTTATTACGAAAAAGACCTCAATAGTAGTCAATTAATTTTTTAAATTGTAAAATAAATCTTTAAATAATGCAAAATATTTTTTATCTTTCTTATAACAAATATTCTACTGAATATGGGAATTCCTGCTCACAAGAATAAATCGGATGTTTTTAATCTCTGCAAATCTAGAATTCACTAGGCATGTGACTGGTCCATGGCAGAAACATGTTAACCCTGACCAGAGTTATCTTGAAGAAAGATACAACATATGGGAAGACATAAGAAAATATGTGTTGTGGGAGGTTCTTTTTACAAAATACAGATTCTCTGTGAAAGCTGCATAGAAGATTAGAAAATTGGAATTGATCCAAACACAAATAGATTAATAAATACATTTCAGCTAGCAAGAGAGCTGACAGACACATAGTTGCTACAATAAAGGATACAGCACTTTCCTCTCATTTTGTTCATTCTAACTGGCATATAGTTTTTTTGAAAAATTGCTTCATAAAATTAAATTGGGCTCCACAGGTCTTGTATCTAGTTTAAATTTGTTTCAATGGATACATGGATCTACGTAGAAAGTCAGTGCCTGCTTTCTTTTCTTCTTAACTCTTAAAAAGTATGCTATGGGATATGTGAGATATAAGCATAATACCTAGGGAATAGATGTACAAATAAAGGAAGACACCATAGTAACAGGAATAATTTTTAATGCATCATTTTTAAGGTGGCTACTTGCTCATTTCTGTTTAGATTTAAATTAGTAAAAGCATTTAAAGTTCTGAAACAATTATCTAGCAGTCTCTTTTGAAATGTAGAAAGTAATACTTTGTTTCTCTCGAGTTCCTAGTAGAGGCATGCTACTAGTTGAATGGACATGTATAGGACAGAAGGCCTTGGGTACAGCATGACCAAAATGTTAAAACTTTGTTTGTAAAAGTTAAGGAGTGTAAGGAGACTTTTTCAGACAGTGTCTCTTCATTGTGAGTGAGACTGCACTGTGTGAGGAGAGTTTGAGGGGGTGTGAATGAAGATCTCTTATTGTGGAACATTTAAATTAAAGTACTGTGATCAAATCAGAATCAGAGCTGAGGCCTAAAATTAAGCAATGAGTAACGATATTGTGGAAAGTTGTGTCTGTTTTATGAAGCCAAGACAATTCACAAAAGAACATCACAAATCAAACTGGGAGATACAGTCTTACTAGTAAGCAAAAATGTTTGTTTATGTATCAGAAACTTGTTCTGTTCTGAAGTCAGAGGCAGTGAGATGAATGCAAAGATACAAGACATAATTGTTTTCATCTGCCCCTAGGTATTTTTTTTTCAGAAATCTGTGTACTGAGCCTCATTTTCTTCACAGCAGCTGATATGCCACTGTGTTTTAGATTAGTCCAAAAGAGGACTGATAACACAGTAATTTTTTAGCTATTGCTGAACAGTGTCAAGGCCTTCTCTCTTTCTCACTGTGCCCCCATGGTGAGTAGATTTAGTGTGGGCAGGAGGTTAGGAGGACACACAACCAGTCAGATGACTTGAAGTAAACAATGAGATATTCCATGCCTTATAGTGTCATGCTCAGCAAAGAAAAGGGAAAAAGAGGATATTTTAGTTAGGTTAGACATCTTTGCTCAGAGCTGGCTGGGCATTGGTGCAGTCTTACCCACACTCTAGTAATGCTCTTACCTCTCCCACATGCCATTAAGAGCTGGGAACTGTAGGGATTGAAAATACTCTATGATACATATAATATTCATTACAAGTTGAGAAAAAAGTGTATCTTATTTCTTACTCAGGTTATGCGTTATGTATTATGCATTTTTACTGTTTACTAGCTACTTGAAGTCCAAGGGATAATCAGGGATTTGGCATGTGCAATACCCAAAAGAAGTAAAAGATCTAAGAAAGCATTAAGCTTTTCTTTTCAAGTAAACTTTACAAAATAGGCTGTTATTAGAAGATTTTAAGCCTAAGCACTCGTAGCATTAATGGATTTGGTTTGCACTGACTGGAACTTGGGATGTTAAAAGCATGGAAAACAGATCATTGGCAAAAGGGGGGAGAAGGTCCACATATGGCAAAGGATCTTTCTGTATATTGCCTGGCACAACCAACAAGGCTGTAAGTTTCCTGTGCAGCTCTTCCCTTCTGGGAGGCAGCTGGAGAATGTCAGGGTGTTGGTAAATGTTCCAGTTGTTGATTTCTTCTTAAGAGAAACTCATCTTACTATGTGCAAGCTGTGTGCACTGTGTTCAGAAATACATGGTGCCACTGTGGAAGGCTTTGTTTCCATTAATTTACTTCCACCAGTTACCTACTACAAGACCTGGCAGAGGCTGAGTTTTTTAGGTACCTTGGAGTGAAACCTAAATCCTTATATTCAGGATTTGATTACCAAAAACCAAAAAAAATAAACAAAGTCAGAAGAACATCTATTCACTTATGGATATTGACACTACACATGGCATGCAGAGCTATCAGCTCCTGTTGCAGGGGAAGTCATGTAAGCTGATGAGAACTTGCAATATTTGTCTCTGTATTGACATTTCAAGTAATACATCCAGACAACAAAAAGCTTTGGGCTGTTTTCTCATGGGACCTGACATTTATAGTTAAGATTGGGAACTGATTTTGTATTCCTGCTTTAAGTGAATACCCACAGAATAAATACGCATTACAGTGTTAAGCATAAAATTTTTTGAGAGTACAGTATGCTGTCATATTATATCTACTAAGAAGATAATGAATTTAATACTGATATCCTCAGATTTTGAAAACATCTTTTTTCATCACTTACAGGTTTACAAATCTCACAGTTATTTGCGAACATGTCTCTGTACACTTCATAGTCTTGGGGACAGACCTAAATGGAAGCCTTATAGATGGGTATTCAATATTTAATGCTTCTGCTTGTTGCATGCAGTAGTGCTGGTGGAAAAGTGTTTGACCCTTGTGTCTACCTACCACCAACTCAATAAACAGCCTTTTGTCTGGTTCTGCAATCTTTGCATGTTGTTCAAATCAAAGTTTTGGCAGAAAACTTCGGTTGGATTTGCTGAAGATACTAGGATGTTAAGTACCATATTCTCCAGAAAGAGTAAATATCACTAGAGATCTCACCTTACCTCACCATATCTCATTGGTGTCATTTAAGCATGTGATTATTTTGCTTGTTTTTAAAATATACAGTGGATACGAACAGAAGCTTGCATGTACACAAATTCAGTTTCCTGAGTTGTTTGCTGTTTCAGAAACATGAAAGCAGTATGTTTTCTAAGTAGTAGTTTAAAATTATAATTTAAAAAAAACCTTGCTATATCTATAACTACCTGCATTAGTACTAGCTTACTAGGAATGGTAGTTATCCTGATAAATTTTCTGAAGGCCATATTCAGTTTCATCAGCTTTGTTTCGTTACAGTTTGTTACATCTAAACACGGGTGTTTCCTTAAAAGAAAGGAACAAATAATTAATTTGATAATGTTTTTCATTATCAGATTATTTTTTTAGTAGACTCTCTATTAACCTAAGATATTTCTGTAATAGTTCTGTTAGTAGTAGCTGTATTAATGAATAGACCAGTAAGTTAATCCCTGGATGCAATATTAGTTTATATTCTGCTAGTAGTCACATTCATTTCCTAAACATCTTTTTCCTCTTCTGTATTTCCTCTGTTGCACTGACAGACACCTTCTGTGATTTCACAAGTCTAACTGGCCATTCAGACATCTTGAAAGTCAAACAAAAAGCGAAATTGTCCTTTTTTTTCTTGTTTCCACATACCTCTTTTTCTTCTCTTTGCCATTGCCTTAGGCAAATGCTAAATGCATAAGAAGTAACAGATTCATACTTGTATGTAAAAATCTTATAAGGAAAGTTTTAATCTTTTGGGCCAGAAGAGAATTACAATGGTAGGAACATAATTTTGCATTTATATTTATACTAGTTGTGAAAATTTAGGGTTTTCTTCTGTTATATCCAGTGTCTTTGAATCCCAAGAACCTGAGGATAGTTCAGATTTTGGACCTTTCTCTCAGTCTATGTCTGTATTTCTGTCGCTGATCTTCTCTTTAGCATGAGTAGTTTTGTACTTCATATCTGAAGCTGCTGTCTTTGAAAAAATTTACAGGTCAAAGACTTAGTTAATTATTTGCTTAATGGTAGTGCAAATTGCATCTGAGACTACTCTGGATGGAAAAAGGTTGTGAGTTAGCATTAGATTTCTACTGAGGTCTCTGAAATGATCACACTTTTCCTTTTCTTACATGACCAAGATCATGGAGTTTATGTCATGGGCAGGCTTCTGGCTTTTAGGACACAGGCCAAGTGTACCATACATTTACATTCCCTTGTTTTCTGCCACAATTTGTGCTGGATGCCATTGCTTTTTTTTTTTTTAGTAGGCATGTATTCTCTCTGAATTGACCGAAGAGGCAATCTAATCAATAGCCAGATAAACAATAAATGGCACAACAGGAAAAATAGATTTGAAGAGAGAATTAGGAAATCCTTTGTGACAGATACAAGATGTACACCACTCCCTCTCTCTTCTAATTTGTTATTTGTATACTACGATAAAATGTGTATCTATCTCGGAGGTCCGGAGAAGGAAGTAAGGTGTTTCTGATATTGGATAAATTATAAAATTGGATTTAGTGTAAAGATCAGTAACACAACAGAAATGCAGGGAATTTTTTCACACAGAAGCTTAGCCAGAGGGATGGGTTCTGGATTTCTACTAAAAAGATACAAATGGTATAAAATTCAAGTGATTTGTGAAACAATAAAAAAACCCTCTAGACCTCAAATATCGCCATATCAGGACTTCTTTAAGGTTTCATTGCTTTCATTTATTTTGAGTAAAAAGCTTGAACCTCAGTGGAACTTAGTTTCACTATTCATTTACTATTAAAACTTTTATTTGTTGGATGTCCCACTGGACAGACTTTTTTTTAGTACTCTAGAAAGGTTGTAGGGTCTTTATCTTAGTCAGAGACATAAATTTTCTGAAGTATTGTAAGGGCACAACATTTCTTGATCTAAATCTAATTCATAATTGGTTAGATTTCATTCCAAGTGTTTGTTTTGTTTTGTTTTTTTTTTCATAGGGCTAAAATGCTTATTACACATCTTGAACATTTTGAGAATGCTTATTTTCAAGAAAGACTGGGGCAATTATGAGATTCACACAGGTCTTCCAGTTAAAAGATTGATAAAGACCCATGGACCTTGAAATGCTGTCATAATTCTAGTAGAGGTTTACTGTCCAATTCAGTATATGTTGTTATCATAAAGGAGTAGGAGAAAGTTCCCTTTGGTTTTGATTGTCTTGTAATTGCTTTTCAGAAAAGTGAACATCTTGCTCTACTTTTTAAATTCCATTGTTATAAATAATTTTATATAGTAAACATACCTGCCATTACCCTGTTGGAACTGAGCAGAACTGGTATAAAAAGATGGATGAACACTCAAGCAAATTGGATTTTATCTTTGTTCTTGCCAGATAGTCAATGGTAATTAAAGATCTACGTACACTAATATTTCACTTCTTTGTAAAGAAATCTCTTTTGGCTGCCATGGAAGACTGACTTAGTAATTTATTTCTTTTTTACCAAAAGAAGTGTCAATGTACACATTAGAGTATTTGGAAAAAGATAATATTTTTCATTAAAAAAGATTTAACAGCTATTAATTGTATTATGTTTGCTACCAGGTCAAAAGTGAATCTCGATGATTCTGTGTCAAACTTGCTTGATACTGGAACCTGATGCAATTCCCACCCAGATAAATAGAGATTTCATTGACATTTTAAAATTTATTACCTATTTTTTCTACGGTTCTTGAGCAAAATTCTAGATTTGAGAACTGAAACCATTCCTTTTAAGTGGTTATTGTCCTGTGTGCACCAACAATTTCTAAAAGGCTACTCTCAGCCATGGATCATTGTAAAGGTTTGATTTGTTTTATTATATTATATGGCTTTGTCTTGTATTTTGATTCAATAGTTGGGGTGCTATTTTGTCTTTTTTTCCCCACACTGCTTTTACTGTAAGTCCATTAGGTAAAGTACATTGACATTTTGAAGAAAAATATAATGAATAATGAAGTACACAGGGTTTTGCATTGTTTTTGCTGTATCAGTAGGAAGAACACCATTTTCTGTCATGCAAACAAGCTCATCACTTCTCCTTTTTCCTGCAGTCTATGCCCTTTCCTATTTGTTGAGATGGCTTATTTATTCCACACCTTTGTTATCATCATAAATTGATTTTAATGCAGAAGTTGTGTCTGTTCTGATTCATCACGTCTCCTATCAAACTTTGATATTAGAATTGGTTTGAAATTACTGCAAGTCCACAACCTTAAAGATCCATTAATTTGGCAAATTTTAGAAGTATCCACTATTTTTAAATGCTTTAAAGGAAGTCTTTTATTCTGGAAAAGAATTCAGAAGGGTGCAGACCAGTACTTAAGTCTGTTAAAGGTATTTTAATATGTTTGTAGCATCAGCACTTGTGTTTAGCTTATACATTTCACATTTGTCAAATGTATTATATGGCAATATGGCTCAATTATTTCTCTGCAGGGCTTTCTTTTACTGCCTTTTTAATGCATATTGTACTGTTATATCTTCACTCTCCCATTAAATTGTTTGGCTCTTATTCAACAGCACAACCATTTTCTGATGGTTTTTAAGGTTTGTTCACAGTGTCTTAGAAATTAGGGGAGAACCATAGAATGGTTTGGGTTGGAAAGAATATTTAAAGATTACCTAGTTCAACTCCCTTGCCAGGGGCAGGGACACCTTTCTCAAGGCACCATCCATCAGTGTGGTTTCTTCATACATATCTGGTTTGCATGTGAATAATCTTTTAAAATTCACTTTTTTTGATACCTTTAAAGAAGCTTTCCTTCTCATCTGGCTTTTATTATGTCCCCATGCCTTTAATGTATTCTGTTTTCTGTCAGCAGGTTTTTTACATCTTCACAACACATCTATAGTGTTCCTCTTTATCACTTCCTGTCTCTTCTCTTTCCTCCCTTTACTTTACAATTTCTCTCCTTTTTTATTTATATTAAGAAAAGTGTATTTATTTAATATATTTTTGGGGATTTTTTTCCTATGAGTATATTAACAAAATCTTCACCTAAAAAAAAAAAATTATCTTTTTTGTGTCTTCTGTTCACATAATAATGCCATTTTCCCTCTTTGCATTGAGATTTTTTTTGGGAGGAGGTGAAAATAAAAGGTATCTACACTGTTTCTCCATCTGCCATGTTCTAGGACATCTACAACCTGCGCTCCCTGTCTTTTGCTCTGTAAAAAACAGTCTTACCATTAAGCATAGTTTTCTCTCTTATTTCCTCATAGTACATAAGCTAGAACATAGGAATTTCCACCTCAGCATGAGGAGAAACTTCTTTACTGTGAGTGTGAAGGAGCCCTGGAACAGGCTGCTCAGGGAGGTTGTGGGGTCTCCTCTGGAGACTTTCAAAACCCACCTGGCTGTGTTCCTGAGTGGCCTGCCCTAGATGATCCTGCTCTGGCAGGGGTGCTGGACTAAATAATATCTAGAGGTAGATTTTTCTTCTTCCCCAACTGTTTTTTCACTTAGTCCCTTCATACCTATCCTTTCTTTTTTGTTCTTTTAACTTCTGAGTCAGGTTTCCTCTCTTTTCTCTTCCAAACCATGATGTATTTTTTGATCCAGTGACCTCGGTGCCATGCTCCAAGGTTCTCCTAATTATATGTTGCTTCACTCTTGTTTTAGCTCCTCCTGTTAGCTTAAAATTTCATTTCCATCAGTTCTGCCTCTTTTAACAGGGATCCATTTCCACTCATCAAAGGGCTTTCCATTTTCTAAGCACCTATGATCAACCTTAGAAATATATCTCTCCTTCAATCCTACTGCATCACAGGATACTTTCTAATTTTTTGTCTCCGTAGTGATAATTATGCTTTCTTTACTGAAGCTTTATACCATACCTAATCCTGTGAAATATGCTCTGAAGAGCTGATTGTAAAATGCCATGTAAAAATGCAGTCTTATAGAAAGGATGGTTATTATTATTATTATTATGAGCTAATATTTCAGCCAAATTAAGAAATTTTTACTGTGATACACTTTTTTGCTTTTTATCGTGTCATTTTTGACTCTCACCTTGTAATGTACTTTCTGCTTCACTAAAAGTATGATAATGAGGCATGCATAATTGAAATGAAAATCTCTTCAGAACGCCTTCTGATTGAATATGTCTAGAATTATAATCAAGCACTCCTGAAGTGACAGAAAACGATGCATATTGATGTACAGAAAAAGTCCAGGCTCTGCATGAGTCACTTAGGTGGCTAACATACTGTCCTTTGAATTATTCTAATTACAAAAAAAGTCTCAGTGGTACACCAATGGACAGTAAAAGAAACCAGTAATCTTGCATATGCACAGGAAAAGAGCTCTGTATGTGAAGTAATTAAATGACAATGGTAGTTACTGGATGCATCTTGTGGACAGAAATAGTCTCCAAATGAGAAGGAAATCCACAAGAAGAGGAAATTGTTATTCTTTGGTACACCAGTTTTCTATACAGATGCATTTTCTCCAGTAGTTCTAAATGCTTATGCACTTAGCTTGCACTTTGACCCTATCCTTTCCTGACTTTGGAATAGTGATGCAGGATCCCAAGCATTTTAGTTCTCATTACAAACAGCATTCTATAATCTTTACCTGATAAATTTATTTTGTTGAAGAGGATTCTATTCAACAGCCAATTTCTCTCTCTGAATTACAGATATTGGTAAATTCTATAATATGTTTCTTGCTTTGAATCAATAATTAGATATTTAGATAATGTGACATAGGAAGGTTTATTAAATATTAGTGTAAGAAAGTCAGTGTGAGTCAGAGGGTAAGAAAGTCAGCAAGAGTAAGATTCTGTGTGCAACCTTAATGCAATTTCTGATCCGTATTCAGGCGGATAAAATTTGTAATTGCACAATGATCTATCAAAAACCTATGTGTATCAATACTGAACACATAAGGTAGACAGTACTAGCAAAAGGTACAGTAATACGCCATGTCCTTTCCACATAGCATCAGTGCCATATTTATTTAAAACCTGCAAGATTCCTTTTTGGAGATTATTTTCATTAGCTGTTTTCTTCTGTGATAGATTAGGGATGCTCAATTATATTTACAGATTTCTTTTTATAACATACCTGTTGCATATGTTCCTTTTGCATACATATAAAATCCACAGTATAATAAGAAGCATATATAAAAAGTATAATAAGGCCAAAATTATCAAAATTGTCAAGTTGATATTTTGGACTATTTTGCATGCTGTAGTAGATTTTTTGTTCAAAACAGGCCTCTATTACTAGCTGATTAAACAAATCATTTTGCAATCCCATTGACTGAATCATATTATCAGAATATTATGAGAGCACTTGGGAGTTGAAGGTGACACCTGTGATTTGTGTTTCTCATCCAGCACCAGGCATGAACTACGAGGTTGTGTCAGTGTAGAAATGGCTTAAATACAGGACTACCCAGTGCTGCCCAGGGATGCTCATTGGTGACTGAGAAATTCATCCTGGGGGTACAGCCTGGCCAGCAAAGCCAGTTAAGCAAAAGCTCTATGGGGAGAAAAATAGGATATGAAAACACAGAATTAAACATAATATATGTATACCAGAAGCTCTGTATACTCTTTGATCTGATGACCTCAGCTCCATGCTCCAAAGATCTCCTAATTATGTTGCTTCACTGTTGTTCTAGCTCCTCCTTTTAGCTTAAAATTTAATCTCCATCAATTCTGCCTTTCTTAACAGGTCCCCATTTCCACTCAGCAAAGGGCTTTTCAGTTTTCTGAGCACCTGTATTCAACCTTAGAAAGACATCTCTCCTTAAATTCCACTGCATCAGAGGATGCTTTCTATTTTTTTTCATCTGCACAGTGATAGCTGGATGCTTTCTTTACTGAAGCTTTTACACACAATGTGTTGTGGTTGACTCAGTTTTACTGTTTTCTTCACTCTGGAGAACTTGGCTGCAATTGTCAATTATGTGCTTTTTCTGTTTGGGTTTGCTTTGATTTGGTTTCAGTTTTAAAATTTTGTTTTTGCATATGCATGTAACATGCTTTATTTCAAGTGAGCATAATGGTTTTTGCTTTTGTGTCTGTGTTTGGTTTTTTGTTTTTTTTTTTATCTGAAGTTGAAAAATTAGTAATTTAATAAAAATATCCCTATTTTCAGTTTAGTTTAAGTATTTTGGTTTAGACATGAAATACTTCATAACACAATCCTCAGTGCCTCTGGTTAAGAACTCTGGTATTCTCACTATGGTATACTTTTCTCATTGATTTTACAACTTTTTGCTAGATACTATGGGGCCACAATGATTTGACTGATTTTTAAGCCTGTTGAGGCACATTCACAATTCTGTTCTTTACTACTATTTTATCTTTCTTATTTATCTATTTTACCTATTCCTGTCACCGAGATTACATCTCGTATCCAAGGACTTTGGATACGTTAAAATAAAACATATATGTAAAACGGCAGTGCATCAAGAAGCCCTAAGAAGTAATTCTAGAGAGAAATCTAACCACCCCTATAGCCATAGGATGCTGTTCTTATATACATAAAAGGTCTAGAAAAATGAGCAAGCTGTAATGGGCTTACCATTCACCATAAAGCTGAACTATTTACATTTTATAAGTAAAATTCTTACAACGTTACAAGCAACACAAGTCTGCTAAGCCAAATTGAAAGCCTGTGCCCTGACTAATTTGGTCCATTTTCTACAGAAATGCCTGAAGAAGTATTTCTGATGCAAAAGGCAATTTCTCCTTAATTCCCTGTGTTTCTGGATGTTATGATGCAAAACTTCAATTTCTAAGAAAGTATTTTTTTTACGTACCGGTAATAATTTCCTTTCCTCCATTTCACTCTTAGAAAGAATGAAACTGTTATAGCTGAAGCTTTCCAACAGAAAAAAATAAATGAAGAATTTCCAGAAGAACACACTACATTTTATATCTGCAGTATACTGTCTCTCTTAAAATGAGTTCAGAATACTCTGTGTTAAAACAGTATTCTGGGTTAACTGTGGTTTAATATAGATCCTTCAGTTACAGGCAGATTTTAAACTAAGGGCTGCAGCTCTGGATATCATCCAACTTTTGCTGTTAATTATGGCTGTAAACAGCATTCTAAATTTTGAGTCTCAGTCTTATCTGTAGTGCTGCTTCTTCAGCATCTAAAAGAGGTTTGATATTAATGGAAGTCTGTTGGCTGAGGTTCCATCCAGAAAACCTGAAATTGTGTCTGTGAGCTGAAGGATTAATTTAAAGAAATAGAGGACTCTTGAGTCTTTTTCTTCCATATAGCATTGTGTGCATTCTTTTTCTGGGAGAAGATTTTTCCTGTATTACTCATCATTAAAAATAACTAGAAAGCGTAAAATCAGGTGTGGAAAAATCATAAAAGAAGTACTCTAAAATACTAATATGAGGAAACATGCACTGCCACCAGTGTGCCTTCTTAAAAGCATCTGATAAAAAAAAATGGTTTGTTTAAGTTCAAAAGTGTGTCTTTTCAAATAACTGCTAGAAACTTTTAACCACTGCAATGTAAAATACTTTATTGTTTTACCTGCAGAACAATGTTTTACTTGTTAAATATTAAAGCATGGTAAAGTTTTGCTATACTTAACCCTTGTTATTATTACCTATTTACCTATGCTAGTCACTCCTACCAGCAAGTGACTGTTGTTTCAAACTGAGGCAAAGGATCTTGACTTTTTGATTGGACTCCTCTCCAGCCTTAGAAATTTTCACCTACAGTGGCTGCAGAACTGGTGTTTTACTCAGTATTGCCTTTATTATGTATTTAGTAGTAGCCATAATTCTATTTGATAATAAACCTAAAAGGTTGGTAGATGACTACAGAACAAATCAATAATCCCATTTTCCTCTCATATATCCTTCAGTGTTAAGACTATTGTAGTTTTCAGGTCCAGATTCTGTTTAATTTAGTTAAATTCATTGTGAAGAGGTAGAAGGAGAATGGGAGCCATATTCAGAGCAGAGCAAAACCAAAAGGGAAGACTAGTTGCAAGGCAAGTGTGTCAAATTAAAATACTACATTTTGTGTGAAAGGAAAAGATTTTGGAAGTTAATAGGCAGATCAGATGAACTTTGAAGACCAATAGCTCTTGGGGTAGAAAACTGCAAAAACTGAAAGCAAAATGCAGAAATGTGAGCATTCAGATAATAGGAGATCTTTTTATAGGGTAAAAGCATAAAAATAAGCATACTATTTTTATTAGCAATAAGGAAGAATGATGATGTAATATTTCTACTTTTTGGGAGGTTTTATAGATCTCATCTTCTTGCTTCAGGGAGCCCTATGCTAGTAAAGTACAAGATGTGGTTCTGTAGAGTGTAAGAAGGATGAAAGTTGGTCATAATTGTTACATTAGAAAGCAGAAGTGCTTTGAGGTAAGTGAAAATGTTGAGTCTTCTGTGTCCATTATCATTCTGCCCTGCTGTAATGGACCTCCTGAACTGGACTTCCATTCTGTGTCTGTTTCCCCAGTCAAGATAAGAAAAAATATAAGAAATGGTTATATATAGAAATACTGAAGCATAGTGTCAAAGACAGAGGAATAAATATCATATCTAACGGTTACATGAAACTTTCAGGGATTTGTTTGTACTAGGAAAATAAGAGCTATACATTTTTTGGCAAATACAAAAGTTTTGTTGCAAGTTTAGTCATAATATTTTTTTCAACATTTAATTGTGCTTCTGGATCCCAAGAGCAGACTATAAGAACCTACAGTCCTCAGCACTTCTGGACTTGGTCATATATCAACACAAGCTTTTGCCATGTTGATCCGAAAGATGTATGTGATCAGCTATAAAGGCCATTCCCTCACTATAGGACTGTGTGTTGAAAGGCAAATGGTTATGCTTATTGCCATGCTACCCATAGTAATAATCTGACCATATAGTCTGAGGAAAGTATAACAAATCAAAATAATTCACTGGAAAACTTCGTGTGGTATCTTCAAAATTGCTGACTTAATGGAACTCAGAGAAATGTGCTGGTTCAGGGAGTGACTACCTTGCCAGGCATTCAGTCCTAATATTGTACATATACAGTGCTGGGTTTTTTTGTTGGATCTTGCTTTGGGCTGTTTTTTTGTTGTCGTCTTTTTTTTTTTTACTTTAAGGGGTTAGAAAGACTTCAGTGTTATAGTAATTGGACTTTCCATTTCTTCATGTCCCCCCAAATAATTGTATATATTGAAGTAGCTGATGCTGACGTTTTTATGTGTAGATGGGAAGTAGAGAAGGACAAAAATGAGAGGTGATCTTTTGGAGTAGAGGAGTAGAAAAAGAAGTTAAATTTTTTTTAGTAGCAGTTGTTATACCAGCAAGTAAAGGAAGCTCTCCAGAGGTAAACAATAATTTCTACTCTTAGAAAAGAGCACTGCAAATGCCTAGTAACTTATTCTTTCCATGTTCTCTGTAGCAGGTGGTGCCCAATGATAGAGAAAACTGCAAACTAAATATCATATTACAAGGTAATGTGGTTTCCTGTGAATCAATAAAATAATTCAAACCAGCGGGGTTAAAGGTTTCTGAAGCAAAGCATATAGAATCCTTTCTGAGCTTTTTAAGCAGAAATTTATTCTACTGAGATCTTGGTTCTTTCCTGTTCCTCTGGTGTCTCATACTTTGTTCCACTTTATCTTCTTAATGCTGCTGCCTTTGTCTGCATTTCTCACCTAGTTCATTCCCTTTGATTCTCCTTTCATGTCTGTAGCAGGACTCTTTTCTTCTTTACTAAATTTTTGCCTAAAATCTCCTTCAAGACTCACATCTTTTGGGCTTATGCTAAGCTCCAGAGTTGATTGGACTGAGCAAAAGAACCTCTAGTGTGTAAGCTTGAAATTGCTTGGAGTACGATGGCTGCCACTGTGTAATAGGTGCTCAACTGAAAAGAATGCACTAGCCTAAAAATTTTCATAAAACAGAAACCTTGGAAGAAATTCAGATTGCAGGACAGGAGCCAAGTAAAGATATAGCACTGTAACAGGACTGTGTTGGAGGAAACTGATTCCCAGGAGTAACAAGCTGCAGAATTTTTGCTTACTGGACTGTTAAAAGCCAGTGAAGGAGGAAAATGAGAACTATCAGCAGCTACAGAGCATGAGGAGCATGAGGAAATGAGAGGTGCAGGCAGGAGGGATGGCTAAAACAGTGACATTTTGGAGTGGAAAAGGTTGGAAACGTTCTTTTTCATTTTTTAATTAGACAGACTCATTTGAAAAGGGAAATAAAGCAATCAAGAAAAGCTGTGAGAGTCTGGTGTCGTCTAGAAAGTCAATTAAAGATTCCTGTAGCTAATGTGACAAACATCACATATTCCTTGCTAAAATGGCAGGGGAGAGGAAAAAGAAAAAAAGAAACGAAAAAAGAAAAAAAAAACCCAAACAAAACAACCAAAACAAAACAGAAGAAAAAAATCCAGAAGAAAACAAACCCAGCACTCTGAAAATGTTAGGTATGTGACTATCTTTATCATAATCCATATGTCTAGACCAGGGCAACAAGTGTGGCAAAGAAAGAAGTGTGAAATGGGACAGTTATTTTATATCCCATCCCAAAATTGTCTGAAATCAAAGAAAGCAAAATCCAATTTAAGAAGCGAAGTGAAAATGAGCTGCATTAGCAAACAGTGGCCTATGTAGTATGTCAGTGGGATTTACGAAGCTCATCAAGGAGTGCTTTCATACATGTATTAATTTTTAAAAGACAACCAATATTCAATCTGAGATACTTTCTTGCCACACATAGAATTTGGAGCAAGGGATCGTGGACATGTTGCTGAATAACTTGTATTTCAGTTCTGTTTCTTGGACTCAAGTAGTTTAATTAGCAAAAGAAGGTACATCTTCTGAAAAAACGTATTATGAGTTTTGCTTTCTGACTGAAAGCATTTTCAACTCATTAAATATCTTAATTGATTTGATTTTTTTTTCTTATCAAATTTTCTTTAAATAATTGAAAGTTACTGCAACACAGTGATCACTTTCTACATGTTAGTTTTGATACTGGAAAATCAATGGAAGTTTAGAAGTAAAATTGATGATACTTGTTTTTTCCATTCTTAGTTTACTGTATTATCAACCAGTGTTGCTGGACAGAAATGTGTTCATGCATGCTGGATAGTGAATATGTTCTAGTTTGATTTTGAACAGTGTGTTTTCACTGTGCACATACTGTACAAAAAAAACGTGAGGATGAAATCACTGCAATGTACTATACAGTTTCTAGAACCTTGCAATTAGCTTTTGAGAGTGAACAACTTTTTTTGCTGTTTGAACTAACTGTCCAGAAATACCAAAAAAGATGACCTGAATTTTCAAGCTTCCAGGAATGAAAACCCATATGCAAAACAATTTTCAAACGCTTTGCTGGAAACAAAGTCCTGCAAAGAATTAGTGACTCCTAGAGGAAAAGCAGCTACTTCTGCTTCATAAAAGCTTAAGAAAACTTTATATATGGAACATAACAGAAGAAAGACAGGAGCAGTGATGAGACTGAGTGAATAAGTGTCATCTGTGAAGCAAGACAAAACAAATCTGGCAGTAAATACTCTTAGGACAACCATTTAGATGAAGATTCAGTTACTGATGCATAGCTGCTAATAACCAGGACATACTCATTGAAGAATGACGGCCACAACGTAGCAGGCAATCTGTTAAAAGACTTGCTATATATCTATTTATTTCAAATATATAAAATGAGTATTGTGGAAGTTTTTCCTGCCAATGTCTTAGTTATGCATTGCTATATAGGTGGACATTTAAGTAGCGCTATGTAGCACTCAGCTATACATTTATTGGTACTTTTTTTGTGCAGCAGTCTGTGCAAATTTTTCACAGTACAGAAAAGCTGAGGTAGTTTCTGGGACCCAGTTGAAGTATTTGCTTTGAGCTTCAGATTCTTAAGTTCTTCAAGACTGAAGAAGATTTCAAAGCATTCTAACAAAGCAAATTTTAAGAATAAAAGCTGAAATTAACTTGAAGCAGCAATAACAATTCAGACACAGAAAAGATAAAAGTAAAACTAAGCTCCACCTGTGCATAAAATTAGTCGGGGATGGATAAAGGAGAAGCTAGAAGAGAATTAGTCCAAACCTGATTTAAGTAGAAATATTGCAATTTGCATAGAAAAAAATCTTGAGTAACTCTTTCTGCTTGTTACAGTCTTTGCAAAAAATAATTGTAGTGTCTAAATTGAATCCATTAATCAAAGTTTAATTACGTACTATCAGATAGTTTGCTGCTGGAATTGTATGAATCTATTGTTCAGCATGGGTTCTTGCCAAAACATCTTTCCTATCTTGTGTTACAGCAGCCAAAAAGTTGCAGTTTGGTGATGGAGAGTTCCTGCAATTTAAAAGCTTTTTATTTTGCCTCCTAGACAAATGTTTTTGTTTAACCATTTAATACATATATATATTTTAGAATCAGAATATTTGCTAGAATTGTTTAAACATAGATATAGTTTTGCTTACTTTTGAGCACCTTTTGTGGGGGAAAAAGTCACACAACCATTAGTTGAAAGTACGAATATTTTTGAAATGTATGTTTTATTCAGTATAATTTGAAGGAAGTTTCTTTCTATTTTCCCATTCAATCTTCTTGTGTCCTTGCAGGTGAGTGGAAAAAAGAACACATTGAACTTAATTAGTAAGCTACTCATTGTTTGTTTTTTTTTTTTTTTTTATAAGTAAGGCTGGCAACATCACTGGTGCTATGGAAAGTTTACGTTGCCTATGATAAGATGTTTGCTTCTGTTCCTCAGAAAGTAATCTTGCAAAACAAAGTATGTAACTATATTGTAAAAAGATGTATCACAAAGCATTTGCAAAAGACTGCATTGTGATAACACAAGAAGTCTCAGCCTTAGCACTTCTGGTTTTTTGGGAAATGGTTCTGAAAACTTTATAGTATTCTTCTCCTACTTTTAAGCTGCTGAACTATAAAATATACTTTGGCCATTATTATTACTATAAATGCTGCAAGTTGGCTTCCTATCTTTCATTTAAACAGAAGTTTATCACTTGCAGAGAGAGGATGAGGGACTCTTCTATCCCATACCTAGAGGTGCATGTCTGTATGCGCTCACATTTTTTTTACTTTTATTTCCTAAAGATTATGAATATTTCTGTTTACTTACCCTGTTTTCATTATTTTTCACACATTCACACTGGGACACGTGTGTGCCATACACTCTCCTATGTGATATTCAAGATAGTAATGATCAGTTTCTGTGGAGATATATTAGATACCAGGAAAAATGTTTCATATTCTTCATATTTTCTCCCTTTAGCAAGCTCTAACCATCTGAACTGATCTGGCCAACATGATGAAGATTAAATATATCAATATGTCTTTGACTGTATTTTCCTTGTAGTATTAAGCAATCCAGGTTTTTTAGTAGACTAGTTAATGTTTCTTTTTTTTTGAAATTAGCTTATCAGGATGTGCTATTGATGTGCTATGATAGAATGCCACCTAAAATGCAATATATCTATTATAACATGAATATTCATTTACAGTCTCAGTCACATTCTGTGAAGCAATTTGCATTCCGTTTCCTCATAATTAGTCTTTGTTGTGGGAAGAATTTCCTGTCTCTTTTTAAGATGTCTTGATCAGTGGGAATTATATCCACTGACTCTTTGGGATTTGGGTTAGGAACGAAATATTCTTCCTTAAATGTGTACAGGGCTGAAGTAAAACATTCTACTTCAAAAAGGAGAACAGTGTATTCCCTGGAGAGTGCATTGCTGAAAATAATATTTTTAAAGCATTTCTATAATATTCCTGAATCATTTTAAGCTAAATGAAGCCAAGGGAATAGACCAAAATCTGTTTATTTAGTGTTTGAAATAAAATGGCTCAGCTCTGCATAAACAAAGTAAACTAAAATTTGGAGAAAATATAGAGATTAATTTTCCTCCTTGAAAGCTTCTGCAAGCCTATCAGCAAGGTCAGATGTGTTCATTTATCAAGTTAAAGGCCTGAAGTTTCCTTTGTGGCACCATATCAGGACTTGCTGCTCAGGGGAACAGCCAGCCTGAGCTTTCCAGGTCTGGTGAAATGGCTTTCCAGCAGCTCTCTTTTTTGGAGGATTTGGTGAAGTTGTTTACTACCCATTTGCATTATGAAGTTCTGTCCCTTGAAGATGCCAGAAACTTAGCAATGCAGGGGTAACTTCTGTAATATTATGATAGTTACTTGTGAAAGGGGGAAAGAAAAGTGGTTTAGGTCTTCCTCTTTGAGACTGAAGTAGACCCAGTGAGTGGCTAGCATCTAAATTTGACATTTGTTCTTCTGCATGTTTCCTGCATGACAAAAGGCAAATTACAGTGCCCATCTAGTTATTCTTTATATATCTGCATGTATTTATGTTTTACAGTGTATTTATGTTTTGTATTGCAAATTCAGGCATTACACAGAATCACAGAAGTGTCACAGTTGGAAAAGACCTCTAAGATCACTGCATCTAACCACCAACATCCCCTCAATAAAATAAATAAAAAATATATGTCGATATCTGTATTACCCTGCCCATTAGAGCATGCCCTGAAGAGCATCATCCAGATGGTCTTTAAATACTTCTAGGGCTGGTGATTCCATCTCCCTCAGTAGTCTATGTTAAATCTCAATCTATGTTCATTCATTCAGTAGATGTGGTGGTGAAAACCTCAGGCAGAATAACAAGGTCATGTTTAAAGGTAGAGTCCACATTGTTGCTTAGTGCAGGCTGAAGTGTAGACTCATAGATCAATAAAATGGTTTGGATTGAACCTATACAGATTCTACTGCCAACCTCCCTGCCTTGGACAGGGACATCTCCCACTAGACCAGGTTGTTTAAAGCCCCATCCAACTTGCCCTGGAACACTTCCATGGGTAGGGCTGCCACAACTTAATGGGGCCACTTTTTCCAATGTGTCACCACCTTCATTGTAAAGAATTTCCTCCTATCTAATCAAATCTACACTCTTTCAGTTTTAAAACAGGATCTCTCTCCACCTCTATAGCATTGACTCCTCTATAGAGGAACTAAGCCCGAGACCTTTTATCCCATCTTCTCTTAGAGACACATGGTGTGGTGGACAAGAAGACAGCTTGTTGGGCTGCTTCCTAGAGTGATCCTTCCACCATGGACTCAGTAGAAGATAAAGTGTGCCCTGGCTTGTAGGATATTGAGTCATTTTTTAGATTCACTACTATCTTCTGAGGATGTTAAAGGTTGAGTCTTCACTGAGGAGTAGCAGTGAACTGCTAGTGTTCTTCACTGTTGAATTTCAATAGTGGGGTGGTGTTTGTTTTTTTTTTAGTACTCCTTTGCTTTGAAATACACTGCAAATTACAAAAAAGAAATAGTTATCCTTGGTGATGTTGCAGAACTGCAGTTAGTAATGTGCATGTGCAGCAAGAATGAACTTGTACCCACTTACTGTCATTCAGTCATTCTGAAATATCATGGACTGGTCACTCTTATAAACGTTGTACTGATCTAATGGGGCAATTTTTGTTTCTGGTTGCCTAATAGTTCTCTATATATCCTGTGACAGAGATACATGGAAGGGAAATTTTCTTGGGAAGAAAGGAGCTTTAAAAAGACTCTTCAAACCTCTGGTGTGATCTTCTAGCATTTCAAATAGCTGATTTCTTGAGCTGTTTCACAACAGTTGGGAATGCTTCTGACTGTGTTGCTGGGTTAAGGGAATGTATCAGACAGCTTTCTCTGGCAATATATAAAAACTAACATTCAAACAAAAATTCTTCCTGACAAAAGCTGTGGCTTGTGTCAGAAGTGAAAATTAAGTACAAGATTCAATCAAAAATGGCACTTAAGCCTTGAGGACACACTACAATTCTTTTTATTGTGGAATCTGTAATTAAATCTAGACAATAATTCTATGTCTCAGAAGAAAAATGAAAATACAAAGTATGCATGACTTACAAGCAAGTGATAATTTATTTTTCAGATCACAATTTTTTGGTAAGGTCAGGAAAAGAAAAAAGGTGACTGTCACAAGCCCTGATAATCAGAATTGTAACTAGGCATAATGTTAATTCTTGAATTTAGTTAAGCAGGAAATCTGGGCAGTATAGGAAGCAGATACATACTACTGTGAAATGAAGACATGGTAAGAAATAGTTAAGTGATGACTTAAAAACTTCCATTCATTTTGAGATATTTATAACAGGTCTAGTAAAGCTAGGGAAAAAATAAAACTGGCTGTTAAGGTAAAACTCTTAAATATTCTTCAAAACATACAGATGAAAAATACATTTTGTATGTTTTATGAATATGTAATAACAAAATAGATAAGTGGAACTGTATTTCCTGCTTATTTATGACTCACTTTTCTTCCCAATGTTAAGTAAGATTGATTTTCATGCTTGTTCCAGTTTAACCGAACACATTTTAAAGAAAAAAATCTAGCAGAAGTTAGTCTCAAATATTATTCTGTGCACTGTTGTTAAACACAGGGCTGAACCAAAGGCTTAAAAAGTCTTCATACCTAGAGGCATTGTATATGCAAAAAAATATTCTCTTTCATGTGAAAATAAGTATTAAATGTTTTAACTTTCTTTTAAAAATTCAACAGTCCTGTATTCTTTTCCAGATAAGTTAGCAAATGAAAGGGAGGAATATAGGCATAGGCAGAAACAGTTCATGGTAAAATATATAAATATACTTAGGAACTTTCTGTTTTTATTTTCTTTATAGACAGCCTTTTAAAAATCACTAACCAATCTCAAAGAGATTGGGGAGAAGAGGAGGCTCTGAGATGACCTTATAGCAGCTTTCCAATACCTGAAAGAGGCCTGCAAGAAAGCTGGGGTAGGGGTTTTTGCACAAGTGACAAGGCGAAATGGTATAAAACTCAAAGAGAGGAGATTTAGATTAGATACTACGAGGAAATTCTTTATTATGAGGGTGGTAGGACACTGACAAAGGTTGTCTAAGGAAGCTGTGGCTGCCCCCTCCCTGGAAGTGTTCAAGGCCAGGTTGGATAGGGCCTTGAGCAACCTGGTCTAGAGGAAGGTGTCAGGAGGACTGGATCTAGATGATCTTTAAGGTCCCTTCCAATCCTAGCCATTCTATGAATCTATGAATAAATTCTATAACCTCATATTCCATTCACGTGTATTCACATAAAAATATTTATATAAAAATTCCATTTATAAAAACATGTATTGGAATAATATACCAATTGTTTTGAGAAAAAAAAAACCAATTCTTTTTCTTTAAAAGCTACCCTGCCTAATTTATTGCAATACAAAATCTTTGTATGAAAACTCAGATGCTGGGCTTTTAGTCAGATAGTTTTGAGTTCTGATGTGGCTGTAAACCTTCCACAAAACAAACTGTTCTAACAGTTCTAGACTGAAGCAATATCAGATACACATCAGTTTTTCCCCATGAGCAGAATCCTTCTATATACTTCATTTAAAGAAATCTCAAGGGGAATTTAATAAGAACTTGTAAGTCCAAATCTTATGTAAGATCATAAAAATCTGTCACGTGAGAACATCAAGTGTCACTATGGTGGTAAGCTATTACTGCTACAGCCAGACTGTGGTAACCTATTTGTTCAAGCAATACTAACTATATTGTATTTCCAATTCTCCATGCAACAATATACTCAGTTCTCAATATCATATAGAACGAGGAAAGTATTGTTCAGAAGGATGATAAACTTTTTCTATTAGACAGAATATTTTCAATTACTCGTAAAGAAGAACAGACAGATGTCAAAATGGGGTAATTTTAACTGTTCCTTTCCTCTGTGTATGGTATTAAAATAATTTTATTTTTGGCTTCTGTGGGAGGTCCTGACCATTCAAAACGGACTAACACATTTTCAATTCTGATCATGGTGGTGTTGAGATAAACATAAAGGAAAGGACAACTGTCATCTTAAGCAGGGATAGTATGGACCCATTTTTTAAGGTTTATGTTTAGGATGGATTTGCAAAAATGTCAGCAGTGAATTCTGCCCCTCTGTGGTCAATAGTAACAGTGGCTCGGGGATTTCAGAAATGTAGAAATTCCACAGCTAAAACTGTGCTTACTATATGTTCCACTTCTAATAAAATAGCTGAGAAAGCAATGATCTATGCAGGTTGGGTCCCCCAGAGCTTGTCAAAATATAGCATTTTTTCTGTCTTGTTCTAAAAAATGTCTTATATTCCACACAGATACACAGTCTATATAAGCAGTGACTGTAGAATAGTTTTGATGTGAATGTCCCTTCCCTCTTAATTTAATTTGTAGCCATGTATGTGAAAAGTACAATGAACTATGTCATATCTAAAGTAGTTTACATTACTTTTTCTATTGTCTCTTGGCTAGTCTGTCTCAATAACTTTAGGGTTTTTTTGGGGGTTTTTCATGCACAAATCGTTCAATTATTAAGTTGCTAAATCTAATATTTAATTGTTAAATCCAGAATTGTGCAAGCCATGCAAGTTTGGTTTGCAGATGTTGACAGTAGGGCCAATCTAATGGTGCAGCAGAAGTCTGGCTTTGGGCCAAATTCTTCTTTTTCAGCTTAGTAAAAAGAGAAGTCTTCCTGCTACTTGCTTGGAGCTTTGTTGCAGATGGCCAAATGGTCCTATATGAATAACCTCATCCCAAACAGAATGGAAATGGGTTTTGAGACATAATGAAGTAGCAATCAATACAGTAACCTCACATTTAGTTTATATGAGTAGTCTTACTAGCTCAGTGTTTGCCATCATGTTTCCTGGTGATTAAAATGCTGTATGCTATGTTATAGAATATTTGGCTTAAGGTTCTCTAGTACTGGCTTTCTTGCAGCAACCAGTGGTCACCAGCTTAAAATGGGGCGAGCAAAAGTTTCTTACTTCTTAGTTACATTGTCAAGATGATAAAACACCCTGAAAAGATTATAGCTTCAATATGCTGTGGTAAAATAAATACAGATACATCTCCCTCATCCTAAAAGTAGTCTGGATTTTATTGTTATGACTTCCTGTGATGAAAGTGACAGCGATTTTCAGAGACTGAAAATGACCTCTAAGTACATCAGTCATAAAATGGTGCAAATCTTTCCATTTCATGTAGCAGAAATTTCACACTAAGAGTCTGGGACTGGTCATAGATGACTGTAAATGGTTCTTCCATGCATCATCTTCTAACAGTATCTGAAAGACCCTCACAGCAAATAAAGTCATGTTGGACTTTTTTAAACAAATTGACACTGATTTTGGATTTTTCCCCTAAATGGTCATGGTACTGACTTATAAAAAATATAAATCAGTGTAAAAACTGTATAAAATAATTATAAAAAAACCAGGAAGACAAATTAAAATCACAGTTATTTACTCTCTGACGATTAAGGTGCATTGGATAAAATTGTATCCAAGGCAAAGTGATGAAGAGTGCCCTTCGAGAGCTATAGTTACTGTTGTCTACTTTATGGTTTCATTTTCTTATTTGGGATTCACATTTCCAAAAATCTCAAGTCTAGTCATAATATTTTGTAATGTTGTTCTTAATAGTTATGGCCGTTGCATGTTGGCTGCATTTGCAGTATGCCCTCTGTGGTTTAGATTTAAAGAGATGCATTTGAAATTTGGGAAAATGCATATATTTAAAGGTTATTAAAACAGTTTTGTCAATGTTCTGGTTTTATTTTTATCACTGTGTCTTATTTATTGCTATTACAGATATTGTTTTCTGCACTCACTAGTATTTGTAGATTCCTTAATAAACATTGTGGGCAAAGGAAATGCACTGTATTTCTTAGTCTCTCTTTATTCTTTCTCAGTTTTTCACAGATTCCAATTTATTATAGATAGAACTCTCATTATTTCCTGTCTGGATGTATTTACGGCATAGAAGATAAATGCACAAGAGATACCAATTATATATAGGCATCCATGCTTTGATTTTTATTCCTGTGCTTAGATTTTAGACATAACTTGTTCATCAGGTGGAATTTGGGAATGGTATAAGTTTTCACTGGCTTTTACTTCAGTTCTTTATCTTCCCCATAAAACAATGTTGGTAAGAATTATGCTTTTACTAAAAAAAAAAACCAAACAAACAAACCCAAAACAAAAATAGGGTATGATACAGTGATCTAGTCTCCCTGCAATTGTATGCTCTTTATTTTAGATCTTTGTGTAACATAACTATGATAGCAAAAGAAAGAGAAAAAAAAAAAAGGATATTGTATCTCTCAGCTATAGCTTTCCCACTCACATTTCACAGACCTTCTGCAAAAGTTGCATAAGGTTTTTGATGTCATGGTCTGTTGTGCCACAATCCTTACTGATTAGGTGGGCAGATAACAGTGACCTTCAAGATGCTTAATACATTCAAAGGGTAACTGGCCTGAGACAGTCATGCTGAGAAAGCTACTTTAGTGTGTAAATCCCTTTTGTGAAAACTTGAATGCCTAACCACTTAGGAAGGAATTTGGTGCCTCAGAAAATCTTTAGAACCATAATCAAAAACACAAGCATCTAGGTCATGCTAACTTGGTGTTCTTTGTTTCATATTCTGTTTTTCACTAAGAAGCAGATGAATGTGTTTCTACTGCACTATTTCCTTTTGTTTCTCATATTTAAACAAAGTACATTAAAATCCTTATCTAGGAATCAAGTTTATACCCTTCATCAGTGGAACTATTGATCCAGATTGATACTAGTGAATGAAGAAGTTACCTCTTATTAGATGATTTGCCTTGGGAAAGACAGTAAGCCCGATGGCAGCAGTAATAATATATTCAATACAAAGCATCTGAGAAGCTTCAGGGAGCTTCCGTGTGTATGTTAAAAGAGCTACAACATTCACAAATTAGATCTGCATGTTTCAATATTATTATGTCATGTATTGTGAGGAAAATTATTTCACTGCCTTTATTATTATAGCTTTTGATTATTTAAACCAGAAGGATTACAAAAATCCCATTTTCTCCTCACTGTTTTGTGGTTTTATTGTTGCACCTCTTATTTCTTTTTTAACAGATGAAAGTTTCTGTAGTTGGTTTCACAGTGAGACTGAGATTATTAAATGACATTGTGCAGAGGAATGAGAGTACAGGACCTAAGCCTCTCATATCCCCTAAGAGTATTTAAATTACTTCAAGACTACATGTGAAAGAGTATTCAGTACTGAAGGAGAATGTTTATTTAATACCAGTGTTAATGAGATTTCAAAAATACTACAATTACACTGTGGTTTGTTTAAAAAGAATTCCACATTTGGGTCAATTCAAAATTCAGACTTCCTTCAGTTTAATCACTTCTCTTTCTACAAAAGCATTATCATTATATTAAATACCTTCTGGCCTTTGTATTTAAATTGCAAAGGACTTAAGTAATTCAGTTTATAGGAAAACACTTATACTCAGCATTTTGCTCTTTACTAGAGACAAGCTGTGGATACCAATCATTCTTTGGAAAGTGATACTTTTCATTATTACCAGATAAAGTATCTGAAAAGATGTCTCAAAAGTGTTAATGGACACGTCTTTCAGGTTATGGAAATTCACTACAAATTAATGCTATACAGTGCTCAGCTTTTTTGGAAGTAGCTGTAGGTAAAGGTAAAATGTGAGAAGATTTACTGTATAGTGTTTCAGCAGGAGACAGAAAGCTCCCTGAAAGCTCACTTAAATGTGCTACAAGGAAAACTTGGTTGAGAAAAACTAAACCTTTTCCTCAAAATTTTATCTGACCAAGGTGCGTAATTACCATTCCAGATATTGCAGTTTTGCTGTGCATTGAAATAGTCCCAGATATACTGTAGGACAGGAAAGTGTAGGGGGTTTTTGTGTTGTACAAGCTGAGCTGTCACGGACTTCTGGGTTAATGCTGGATGATGTTTTGGCAGTCTCTGTAGTTCCTTGAACTGTTCACCTTTAATACTTCAGTAGAATCTGTGTTTACTGATTTTGATTACTATGTCTAGAGATCTATCCTACAAGTAAATATGACTTTAGATATACCTTCTGTAATCTTCTCTGTTCTCTTCTGTGCTTACATTGATATTGGGCCAAGTATCACTGAATAAGCAAACACTAGGACGTGTGCTTGAACAGGAAAATTACTTGATTATCTGTTAACTAATAATCTAGTTATTAAGCACTAATATTTAAGTACTAGTACAAGAGGATCTTATATTAAAATAGTGACTGTATATAAAGTAAGGCTATGTAAGTTGGCTTGACAGCAGAGGACACTGCTCAGAAATTAAGAGGAAATTACTTTCCTGAATGGACTGCCTCCCTTTTGAGTGTTTAGCTCTGAATTCTCCCCACTTTCCCTACTTGATGACTACTTGCCATTGCTTCTCTGTGTCACTCTCATTATTTTATATCTCTGAAAAAATACCTGAAAACCTATACTCTCCATTTCTGCTTTTGTGTACAACATTCTTCTGGTCTTTCCCTTCCTACTTTAAATCCATAATGAAAATGTTGTGGAAACTGTTACTAGTTTTCTCATGACTACAGTTAAACTTACCCTTCTCGTATGAAAATATTTGAAGCCCATCCCCTGGGCCAGGGCACTTCAAATCCTACATAAGCTGTGGGGACTGTAAGCCAAGTTTTTGAAAACCAAAGCATTTGGAAGAGGTGGCAGAAACCGAAGTGGATTATGTGGCTTCCTGAGAGCTTGTCACTGGTAGCAAAATGTGCACAGCACAGGGGAACTAGTTCAGGAGAATTAGTTTTGGAAGGAATGAATGATTTGCAGGAGACAATGGGTGCTTAAAAGCAGCTTGGATGGTTTGTTAGTCCCACTTCTGAAACAGGTGCATAAAACAATGTGGTGCCAGCAACAGCGAGATATGTTAGTGTCAAAAAAACAGCAGTTAGGTGAAGGCGAGACTTAGAGGGTATCCTGGTTTTGGCTGGGATAGAGTTAATTTTCTTCCTAGTAGCCGGTATAATACTGTGTTTTGGATTTAGGATGAGAAGAATGTTGATAGCACAGTAATGTTTTAGTTGTTTCCAAGCAAGGCTTACACTAAGGGCTTTTCATCTTCCCATATTGCCCTGCAAGAGAGGCATCTGAGGATACACAAGAAGCCAGGACAGCTGTTCCAAACTGGCCAAATGGGTGTTCCATACAGTGTGACATCATGCTGAACAGTAAAACTAGGTGAGTGGGCAGGGCTGTAGTTCAGAGACTGGCTGGGCATATCTGTCAGTGCCAAGGGAACTGGCAACAGAATGGTGTCATGTGTTATGTAGCATGACAATATCCATTGTTTGATTAAAATTAAATCACTTCATCTATGTTATGTATGTTCCCTTTTTTAAGGGAAGTGATCACCAGGGGGGCCAGGAGTGAACATGTAGTAGTATGTAAAAACACCATTGTACAGGAAAAGGAGAATCTCTTAAGAAGGCGTTGAACAGAAATCTAGAAGTGTTTAGTTCTTCAAGGATCAGAATCCAAGAAAAGTTCCTTGGCTCTAAGTGATAAAAAAGAAATGTGTTTACTAACTGCTCTGGGAAATATGGAACGATTAGAAGAACTCAGTATTCAATATGAATTGCATTAGTAAAAGAGAACCCTTTCATTATTGTGAAACGTTTTCAGAAACAGCAGGTGGTATTTTTCTGTTTGTTAAATAGGATTCTGGCAGTTGGCCATAGAAAAGCAGAGCAGAGATTTGTGATTAGTGATGACTCCTCATATTTCAGCTACATTTTTAATCCTAGGTGAAAAGATTACTGTCACAACCAGAGATGCTTATTAAAATGACAGTTTGTTCTTCATTCATACTTTCAAGATCTTACAGGTCTCATAGATGAAGACCTTCTGCTTTGCGTCCAGATAGGTGACCTAAACCATCCATGCATCAGGACAGTATGGCTTAAACTCTTAAGCTTTTTCTTCTCAGTGCCTAGGATATAATTCCTTTACATCTTACCTATGAAATTCCTGTTCTATTACTGTTCCTGAGGACAGGCAAACAAGAGACGGTGTGAACTCTTCGTCCCTAAAACTATATTTTCCTGTCCTTTCCTGTGGTGTTTGGAGAGTTTTAATTATAGAGACATTAGGATCTGAAACCTGTAATGTGCAGACAGCCCTATATATTATCTGTGTGTATATATTTATTCCTGTGACTCTTGCCCTTGTGTGAAGGGTTGGTGTACATGAGAGCCACTGGAGATTTTATGAGTCAGCAAGATACCCAAGCACAGAATGTGGCAAATCACCCTTCATTGTTGATCAACCATCTTATACTTCATCTGCACAGTTACTGACAGCTGTGATGCTCTTACTGCAGCCTAGCCACACAAATTCCCTCTTAACTGGCTAGACTTTTGTCTCCACTGAAGTTATTTCGGCAGAGATGGCAATTCTCTTTATTGCTTTTGTTTGTTTATGCTTTAATCCATATCTGCTTTCTGCGTCACTAGCCTGCTAATGACCTTTTTTTTTTCTTTTTACATCTGCAGTTCCCTTGACCTTTGTTGCAGCCCAGCATATGCAGAAAAGCTCTTCTCTTTGTTAATGTGTGGTTGCAGAGTAGTAGTTGTGGTTCATATAATCAATACTGAAGTGAAGAAGACTTATTAGCAACAGTGGGATTTGTCATGGCAAGAGATTGCAGGGAGGCTGTAGTACTATGTTTTTTCTTTGTATTATGTATCTGCAATTTTTTGTTGAATTGCATAAAACTGTTATGAACTTCTTTACTAAAAAACAAAACCCAAGTTGCAATACATTTTCTTTTGAAACAAGACTTTTAAGTTATGGAAGTTGTAAGTAATTTCCTAGCCTGTCCTGTAATTATTGAGGGTACATAGCTTTCTTATTTCATCTTTTGTTTCTTCTTCAGTTTCCTGTGAAGTCAAGAATGTTGGTTTAGTCACTTCTTTACCTTTCCATCTGTTATGATGTAGTAAGCACAATATGATTGCTATTAGAGCTAGAGCCCATTTTTGCTGGGTATCTAAGGATCTGGACAGAACAACAGAGGTAATTAATATATATATATATTTACAATAAATTGCTGAATTCGTAAGCATACTATTTCCTTTTCATTTTAAGATGAAAAAGTAGAAATATAGCTGAAAGCAGGTGTGATAGGAAGAATAAATAAAAAATAAGGAACCCTGATTATTTTTAACATTTTCAAGTGTATGTTTCAAACATGGGATCTGTTGAAAGTGGTTACAACTTTCTGAATTTTTTTTTTATTGCATCAAGGTAGCATCAGAATAATTTGTTGTTGTGTGTCCAATAACATAATCAAAGAATTGTTTTGGTTGTAAAGGACCTTTAAGATTATCAAGTCCAACTGTTAACCTAACACTTGCCAAGTCCACCACTAAATCATGTCCCTGAGCACCACATCAAGTCTTTTAAATACCTCCAGGGCTGCTGACTGCACCACTTCCCTGTGCAGCCTGTTCAAGTGCCTGACAACCATTTCTGTAAAGAATTTTTTTCCTAATATCAAATCTAAACCTCCCCTGGCAAAATTTGTTTGTTCTTCTGTCTTCTCTCTAGGAGGAGAAATACATGCAGAGGAGTAGGAGTTTTCTGCTGGAAGTTTTTTTCTTTATAGAATATGCATGTTGTCATACATTTGTGTCAGAAAAAGACTAAAACACATTTTCCTTAATTCCCCAGTATTCTGGGGCATGTTGATACTTTCGAAAGCTTTTATTGGCATCATGGGCAAAGATTACAGCTCTCCAAAGAGAATTATTTGTCTTAGAAGGTGAAATAATCAACTTCAGTCCTTATCCGATGCTTTAGGAAACATTGGGTGTTCTGAGCCCCTTCATGGAAATCCCAACATAAAGATGAAAGCAAAGAACTTGAGTTTACCTCTATACACCAGAAAATCAGTATATAGAATTTATGCTTGAGAAGGTAGCTTAGTCAGGCTTCATGTGTAAATATGTTTTTATTAGGGACTCAAATTATTCTAGTATCTCCAGGTTTACTGCATTTCTGTCACTGAACCATGGAAGGATAAAGAGGTGAATAACAGCTAACATTCTTATAAATGGTGAAAAATTTTTAGTCAAGAGGGAGTAAAAATCTCTTTAAAAGTAATATGTGAAAGCTGAGCTCCAGCAAATAAAACTTAAGGTACATTTGAACAAGGGCCGAATACCATTTGTCATTCTGATCTCTTAACTCAATGAAATTTTATTATGGGTGTGTTGGGTTCTTGGGGGGGTGGGGGTGCAGGATGGGGCGCTTTTTTTTTTTTTATTTTTTCTCACTTTAGGATACTTATTCTTCACATGCCGTCTGATTTTCTTCAAAGTACTTGGACCAGTTTGGTGGCACTGCAGTAGCTGTATTGAGTAGGTAGGAGAGTGTTATTTGCAGGTTACTTGTATGTTATTAACACCTGGGACTATGCTATTATTACACTTCTGGAAGCAGTGTTTAATTTTTGAAAAGAATGAAAAAATAGTGTCATATGAATGAGATCACAAATTAGAAGCCTTTTAAGCCTTTCCCTGGAAACCTGGCTGTACCCATCCTGCAGGACAATCTTACCTTATGGTCAACTTCACTGAAGCCTGCAGAGAGGTACGGAACAAGAGGATGGCCATTTGCCCTTTATTCACTAAAAGAAGAATGTCCCTGAAGAATCTGAAATTCACTCTTAGCTACCTCTGACCTAATGTACCACCTCTATCATAAAATCTTCTACCAGCCCCAGGTATGTGCATGTCTCTAAATGATTCTTCAGCTGTGCACACATGCTGAACTTTTACCCTGCACAGCCTTTCTAAAAACTTTTGTAATCCTACAGTCCCAGTGAATGTAAAAATATATCTTCCCATTAGCAGTTTAAGATTACAACCAGGCTGTGGATGGAGTCTACCTGGACTTCAGCAAAACCTTTGAGACCGTCTCCCATAGGATTCTTCTGGAATAGCTGAAAGCCCAGGGCTCAGACAAGGGCACTCTGTGCTGGGTTAGGAACTGCTGGAGGGCTGGGCCCAGAGAGTGGTGCTGAACAGTGCTAATCCAATTGGTGCCGCTTACCAGTGGTGTCCCCAGGGATCAGTGCTGGGCCCAGTTCTGTTTAATATCTTCACTGATGATTTGGATGAGGGGATTGAGTCCATCATCAGCAAATTTGCAGGTGACACTAAGTTGGGGGAAGTGTGGATCAGCTGGAAGGCAGGAGGGCTCTGCAGAGGGACCTGGACAGACTGGAGAGTTGGGCTGATTCCAATGAGATGAGGTTCAACACGGCCAAGTGCCGGGTCCTGCACTTTGGCCACAACAACCCCATGCAGCACTGCAGGCTGGGGACAGAGTGTCTGAGAGCAGCCAGACAGAGAGGGACCTTGGAGTTTGGATTGACAGGAAGCTGAACATGAGCCAACAGTGTGCCCAGGTAGCCAAGAAGGCCAATGGCATCCGGAACAGTGTGGCCAGCAGGTCCAGGGAAGGGATTCAGACCCTGTACTCAGCGCTGGTGAGGCCACACCTCGAGTCCTGTGCCCAGTTCTGGGCCCCTCACTTCAGAAAGGAGATTGAGGTGCTGGAGCAGGTCCAGAGAAGAGCAAGGAGGCTGTGAAGGGATCCAGCACAAGTCCTGTGAGGAAGGGCTGAGGGAGCCGGGGGTGTTCAGTCTGGAGAAGAGGAGGCTCAGGGGAGACCTCATCACTCTCTACAACTCCCTGAAAGGAGGGTGTAGCCAGGGGGGGTTGGTCTCTTCTCCCAGGCAGCTATCAGTAAGACAAGAGAGCATGGACTTAAGCTCTGCCAGGGGAAGTTTAGGTTGGATATTAGGAAAAAATTCTTTATGGAGAGGGTGGTCAGGCATTGGAATTGGCTGCCCAGGAAGGTGGTGGATTCTCCATCCCTGGAGGTTTTTAAGAAACTGGATAGCGGCACTCAGTACCATGGTCTGGTAACCACAGGGGTAGTGCATTAAGGGTTGGACTTGATGATCTCAGGGTTCCTTTCCAACCCGGGTGATTTTGTGATTCTGTGCCTGCCACAAGCCCCTGGGTCTAACTTCTGAAGACTATAATTTGAAAGTCTGAATTAAATTTTTCCTGTGTGCAGAAACTCTAAACCAAGTTGCACTTTCCAATTTAAAACCTCAACAAAAAAGCAAAAAAACCAAACAAACCCCCAAAACCCAAGAATTTTGTATCATAAATTGCTACTTTCCAAAGGTTTCATTTAATACTAATAATTTCATTCTAAAACCTGTCCAACTCAGCTAAAGAGAAGCTATTTACTGCATACTGCTGTGATTATGGTGGCAAGATCCCACTGAGCGATGTGTTTGCACATTTTCTAAAGTCACAGTTTTTTCTGTTTCCACAACACTTTTTATTTTTTGTTCCTTAATTCTTTTAACAAAATCAATGATGACTTAGTTTAAAAGAAATAGGTTGCACAGTAGAAAATAATGCTCTGCAGCAAGGTTAAAGAGTGTTTCTGACCATGTACACCAACTCTGTACCACCAGTTGGAATTTTTATTGAGTGGAAATATCTGGAGAGACTAGATTTAACTTAGAGTTGAGGAAATTTATTCAAATTTTGTGTTTAGATGGGTTTAATTTATGATTATTTAAAAATTAGATTGGTTACAGAACTTCATATTGTGGTTTTTATTTGTTTTTGTTTTTTATATTCAGCTTTACCAGTTTTTCAAAAGTGTTCAGCTCATATGTCTAACAAGAGCTTCTTCCCCTGTCTCAAGTACAACTGTATACTCAAAACATGGGCCAAAATTACTCATCTGGATGTGTGGAAGGATCTCTTTCTACTGTTTGTGTGCACATCATCCCAGAGGGAAAGCACCCATTGCCTTCCTCATGTTGTAGGAAAGCGTGAATCTGCTAAATAAGCAAAGACTTAATGGTCCCATTCTTCAAAATACAAGCATTGTTTTAGGAATCAGTCTGTTCTTGACTGCTTTAGGTGCTTTGCATTGCCATATTTGAGAAATGTGTGGTTGGGTCAGCTATCTGACATCTTCACTATGTTGGGAAAGAGCGGATAGTGATCCTACTTGGATTTTTTTTAAATTTTGAGTGAAATGAAAAGGAATTTTATCTTATGGGCTTGTTTTGGTTGGTTTTTGTTTTGTTATGTTCTTTTGGGCTTTTTTTATCATGCAAAAAGCCAAAGAGAAAATAAATACTTTCCAATAAAAGAGATTAAAAGTCTTATCCTGAGGTAAAACAGCAACAACATTGAATACCAGTTCCCAGATATACATATGTGTACACATATGATACATTTTCAAGATGGAAACAAATCTACTTTGCATAGTTGGTAGTAAAGTAAAGAAAAACAAATCTACTTCTGCCATTTGTCTTTTCAGTAGAATTTGCCTTTCTCTGAAAACATGCCCCCCTTTCCCCTGTCTCATGTTCTGTAAGTCCCATTGGTCCTTCTAGAAGTTTGTCTTCAATCACACGTCCCCACAGCAATAGAAGGGACTAAGAAATTCATCACTGAGTGAGAAATTCTTTGGAAAAAGGCAGCCTTGCTGTGTGAGAGGAATGATGAGTTACTCCAATTCCAGTTCACAGTGGTTTGAGGTCATGTCACCCCTCTTTTTTGGGACTATTGCCTAAGTCTGCTGAGACCCCAGAGCTGCCTGCTGGGTTTGGCAATTAAGATTCCTCATGGAAAAGGAGGGCAGAGCTGGATCAGAGCTGGATTTATCAGAATAGCCTTGGCAGAGCAAACAATTTCTCCTGGGAGGGCTCTTCATTTGTAGATCTGAGCCACCTGCAGACCTGTGGCTCTGGTTTGTTCTTCCAGATCCTGCCATCACCCCTGCTGTAGAATGAGGGAGAGCAGCAGGGAGGTAACCTCAGGTCCCAGGTAGGTGGGAGGACAATAGCAGGTAGCTAGGAGAGACAGAAATCAGACTGGAGCTGTATGAGAAAGGGTGATGAAGAGTTTTTTGTGTGTTTCAAACCTACCAGGAAATGGGTTATGAAGAAGTGACTTAAATTTTAAGGACAGCAGCTGTGAGGTGAAAGACTGGACACTTAAGCTGACACTGTCATTATGGAAGGGGTAATGTTAGTGAGAAGTTGCCATGCATAGATTTCATTGATCACCCTTATTTATTTCCTGTTGACTGATACTCCAAAGGTTTGTATACTGATCTTTATCTTATTTTAATTCTAGTCTTCGATGGTGAGTAAATTGTAAATACTTTTTAAAAAATAGCAAGGAAAAAAGCTTATCATTTGGGGAACTCATTTTTTATGACACTGAGAAAAGAATGTGTATGTGAGGTGGCATAATATACCAGAAGAAATACCATTTTTTTTTCTAATCTTCTACATATGTTTATGTTGCTATTTAATTGCTTGGATGGGAAGATAATGAATCCTAGTCCACATACAATGTTTCTGTTGTAATCACTTGGTAATTTACATTAGAATAAGCTTGTAGAGAGGCACATAGGAAGCCTTGAAAATATTTACACATACTTCACTTGAAAAGTTTTAAATTGAGCAGGGTATTTGCAGATAATTAACAGCCTTAACAACAGGATCAGTCAGTACCTCAGAAGAGATTCTAGAATTAATGTCTTTCTGAATCTGATACGATTATCTGGATTTTATTTTCTGACTAGTTCATCCTTTGTAAACTAAATTATGTTTTATTAACGATAATTTATGAAAGCTAATTAACAAATATCCTTTACAGAGAATAATTCATGTATATTATAATCTGAACTTAGGAAAAGAGTTTGTTTCTGTCTTCTGATAGCAAAGGTACATTTGAGAACAGAGACTGTCCAGGTTACAGGTAACCTTTGTGTAGATGTCAAGTCTAGAATGAATGGAATATATCACATGTAAAAGAAAAATCCAAAGTATGGGATGATGAATGGGATTTCTATAATCAACTCTTAGGACCACAGAATGTTTTGAGAGACTTAAAATTAATTTTACCTGTGTTGTACCCTAAAATATCTTGTAGCTTTCAAAATTAATTCTGAAGGGACTAGGAACTGGTTTGTGGTTTTTCTAAATTAAAGCTGATTGTGAAAAAATTGCATATTGCCTAATGTTCTATGGGATTGGAAAGAGATAAACACTCTTTATTTACTTAATGTATAAATTTTATCAAGACTGACAATCATAAAGAAAATTATCCATTAGACCAAATATGGCTTTCCTGAGACAAAATTAAACAGGGTTGTATCAGAACTATACTTGAGTGGTTTTTTTTTTTTTGGCTTGAACATTTTCTAATAATTATGTATGTGTTCATCTGGCTTTGCTATGAGAGCCTCACTGTGCTATTTTATTTTTTTTTTTTTTTAACTGAGTTTGAGATACAGATGAGCTCAGGTTTTTAGCAGTTTGTTGGTTAAACTCTTCGTGTTACCATGTAGCTTTGTATATACCATGCTTCAGGAAGGGAAGGTATGTATGTGTCTAGATATAGATTCAGCTATTTGTTTGTATATATATATGCATATAAATAAATATATAACCCGGGGTAGACATATGGTTTGATTCATTGTTTTGTCAATTGCCATCACAAGTGCAAAGCTGCTGAAAGGAGGCAATAAGACATATGTTTGCACCAATACTACATGTAAAGACCAACAGCACCATTTATGTAGAAAATAAAACAATATTTATGCAATGTCATGCCTATCAAATAAAATTATAAATGGAGTATGTCACCATCTAAAGGTTTAGATGTAAAAACTAAATCATGTATTGGGAAATAAAATTTGTTTGCATTTACTCTGGACTTTGAGTCCAAGTTCTTGGAAGAAGTGTGAGAAATGTCAGTATATATTCGTAATGTTCATTGTTACTCATTTGGGTTGGTTTCTTCTGTTTAATTTAAATGTCCCATTTTCCTGTTATATCATCCGGCTTCAATGAATCTTTCTTATTTTCTTCTTTGCAAAGGAGAGTAAAAATGTCCTAATGGCTCATCTAAGTTTGTCTGTGCCTGTTAATTGAAGACTTGCATGAAAATCTGCTAGTAAAAAACCCCAAACCCTGAAGATACTGGAATAAAGCTGATACTTCTCATATGTATGCATTAGCTTTCTAGCCATCCATATTGATTGTTCATGAGTGAAATGTAGGATTCAAATCTGATGGTAGCATATATCTAGCAGCTAACTGGCAGCAGAACTTTCTGTGGCTATTAATGAAACAGGTAGGGAATACTCTTCCAGACAAGTTTGTCTGCATTGCACAATGTTGCTGTAATTCCAAAATTTGGAACCAAGCACTTTTTCTGCTATGGGGAAAAATATGTAATGCTGATGATATAAAGCATTTTACCTATTTCATACTTCTGGATTGCATCTGTTCTTAGTGATCTGCTATATGCATTAACTTATTATCAGCAGGGCATAATGATCGTGCTGGCAAGGTTTGTATGAGGCCATTTCCAAAAGTCCTCTCCAGAGTGGTTTGACATCTTCTATTGAATTAATAGGTAAAACTACAGAAACAGTAGGTCACTGTGAAAACTGTTTCATTTTTGATCAATCTCATTTATTCAAAATGGTCACTGGACCGATACTGAAGAGTAGGCATAGCTTCTCTGATCTGCCTGCATGATGTGGGTACCCTGTAGAGCTGGGTACTTATGAGATGGAGAGAAGCAGCCAGGCAAAAGTGGTTAGGCCTACACCGTTTGCAGAGTAATTGCATTCTATGTGGGGTGCCTTGGGTTCTTTCCAGATGATTAAATCCTCAGCTGTGTATTGTTGTAGGAATCTTCTCTGTATTTTCAAGAGAAATAAGAATTAGATTTGGGCTTGGGTTTTTTGTTTGTTTGTTTGTTTTTTCTTATTTTTCCTAAAAGTAGATTTGCATCATGATTGGTACTGATATTCTGCATATGCAACACTGCTTTTGCTGTAGTCTTAACTGTGGACTTGGTCATTCAGAAATTTTTTAGCAAGCAGGAAGTGATCTGATATGTCCTGTATCCAGAGAATCTGTCACATTACAAGCCCAAAGGGGGGGGGGGGGGGGGGGGGGGCACAAACAGATCAGAGGGCTGAAGCACCTCTCATATAAAGACAGGCTGAGAGAGTTGTCATTGTTCAGCCTGGAGAAGAGAAGGCTCCAGGGAGACCTCATAGCAGCCTTCCTGTTCCTGAAGGAGCCTACGAGAAAGCTGGGGAGAAACTTTCTACAAGGCTGTGTCATGATAAGATGAGGGAAAAAATATTAAAACTTAAAGAGGGAAGATTTATATTAGGTATTAGGAAGAAATTCTTTGTTCTGAAGGTAGTGAGACACTGGAACAGGTTGCCCAGGGAAGCTGTGGATGTCCCATCTCTGGAAGTGTTCAAGGCCAAGTTAGATGGGACTTTGAGCACCTGCTTTAGTGGGAGGTGTCCCTACCCATTGGGAGGCATTGGAACTAGATGATCATTAAGGTCCCTTTGGTCACAAACCATTCTATTACTCTATGATCTAAAGTCTAAAATCATGTCTTTGTACATCATAGGTATCTCTATGTTCTAATGATGAAGTCCTGTGGTATTTTTTTTAGTTTGTTGGCTTTTTTCCCCCACCCTCACTTTTCCAATATACCATAAAAAATGTGGCAATTAACAGTCACTTGAAAATAAAAAGAATTTTGAAAACTAAACCAGCCTACATTCTGCCTCAGTTCTGCCACTATCTGAGGCACCTTTTTGAATTGCCTTCAGATGAGCACTATGCTGGTGTATACTTTGCTCCAGTCCCTGGACAGCAGGATCTCTTTGGACTGAAATGCACTCAGATCTCCTTTACATGAAAACATTTGTTGATGGCAAAAGAGGATGGAAAGAGAAAACTGGGAGCTAGTCAAAAATCCTTCTTGGTCTGATTAACTTGAGCAAACATTTATCTTCCCTGAATAAAAGTATGAAACATTTTACATCCGGTAACTTGAAGCCAAAGCTTTATTCTGCTTTGAATTTTTAATAGTTTATGGTCTCAGTTTTGATTCTGCTGTTTCCAGAGCACTGTGACAATAACTTCCTAAGTGTCTGGGAATAATACAGGTCTATCATTGTACAATGAGGCAGGAATATTTTAAAGTAGCTCTCTGAATTTGCAAAGCATTTGTTACTTTGAATAGAGAGTAGCATTAGATAAGCAATGACGTGCTTAAGGCGTGTGTATTGGTGAATGAACCATCTGAGTCAGAAGTTATTTTTATAGGATTGTCTCCCTCCTGTACCCCTCCTCTTATACTACCTGCTAATAGAATTCCACCTCCGCTTTATTACATTTTCCTGTGTCAGTATTAATTTTAAACCCCTCAGCCTATATTTGTTACAAATTGAACACTTCTGAAGCTTCAGTCCTTTCCTGTGTTTGTGTTACTATGACCTCCTCAGCTAGAAATGTGAAAGTTTTCTTCAACAGTTACCAGGAGCTAAGATCCACAACTTACTTTATTATGCTAACTACCTTCCTCTGTAGTTTTTTTATGTATGGCACCCTTTTTTACTGTAAAATGACAGAGATCATGTGTGGTGTTACAAATCAACCTGGGTAATCCTCTTGAAAGTTTGAGAATTATTATCTCTGAGACAGAATTTCCACAGAATATTTTTGTTTTACTGTAGTTGCACTTTATAACATATTTCATTCATAATCAGTTGCATTTTTTTTACTAACTGAATTAACTGCTTTTTTTCAGTATATAAATGCTGAGTATTTATTACATTTTAAAGCATATTAGACTTGCAGTATTATCATGTGAAACATTTCTGCACATTATGCACATATCTTTCTTGAGGATTTATACCTACAGATGTTTACCATTAAGTAATTCTATTATTTACTATATATTCCTTTTAAATGATTTAAACTTGAAGGGATTATTTAATTTCCATTAATTTTCTACTGCCTTCAAAGGGAGCAGAATAATTTTCCAAAGGGAGCAGAATAATTTTCCAAAGCAAGGAAAATACTCACTCATCCTATACATACTTAGTACCTCACAGATTCCCCACACATCTAAACAAAGATGTACAGACTCCAACACACATTCTATTTCACACATACTGTTTCTGGGCATCCAAACAGTGTGATACTCCAAGTCCTCACAGGGACAAGTATTGAAAGCCTTCTTGAAAGAGTCCAGTGCAGAGTGACCAAGATAATTAAGGGAATGGAACTTCTCCCTTAGGAGGAAAGACTGAGGGAGTTGGGTCTCTTCAGCTTGGAAAAGAGGAGAATGAGGGGTGACCTCATTAATGTTTAGGAATATGTAAGGGGTGTGTGCTAGGAGGACAGAGTCAAGCTTTTCTCAGGGGTGACTAACAGACCAAGGGGAAATAATTTTGAACTGAACATAGGTGGCTCCATATAAATATTAGGAAGAATTTTTTCACTTTGAGGGTGACAGAGCACAGGAATAGGCTGCCCAGGGAGGTTGTGGTGTCTCCTTCCCTGGAGACATTCAAAACCCACCTGGATATGTTCCTGTGGGACCTGATGTAGGTGACCCTGCTCTGACAAGGGGTGTTGGACTGGATGAGCTGTCGAGGTCCCTTCGAACCCCTAAATTTCTATGATTCTCTAAGTGCAAATAAATATAAATATCTTCTTTTTTAATATTACTCAGATATTTTACTTGCCATGGCTTAGTTGCCCAGTATACCCTTGCATTAATAACAGTTGTATTCCTAATGATGGAAAGAAGATCTCTGGAAGGTGTTTCCACAGGTCTGAATGGGGATGGCTGCTTGCTGCTGTCTTTGTTGACAACAGAGGGAGTGTGCCTAGGTGCCTGATCTATGTGTGTTGAGTTAAAAATACCAAAGCCAAACATTTTTGCCAAGAACTTATATTGAAAATACACATATAAATTCATTCATACATTTTTGTTTTCCTTCAGAATGGCAGGCTTGGTATTTTGTATGTGTTTCCTAAATTTATCAGGCTGTAGTTTAGCACTTTTTATTTTGCAGTGTTGTTTTATTTCATTTAAATAGCCTCTTACATCCAAATAGGTCAATCTGTTTAATTTTACAGCTCTTCATTTCAGCTTCCAGCTACAGACTTTCTCAGTGTATTATTTATTACTCAAGATTTTTTTTTTTTTTTTTTTCCTCTTTCTTAGTATGGTACATTACTTGGAATTTCTTTTATTGCATTTTTATATTGCTTCACTTTATTCTCTGCTTTATCTACATGTAGATACTTTCCAATGTTTAAATTAATTCTTTAGAAATCCATATTATGTTAATTATTTACTAATTATTTGGATCTTCCATAATAAGTTACTATTTTTTCTTGATTAACAACCTATTATAATTCTACAATATTGTATTTATTTCATATTCTCCAATGAAAATTTCTTTCTATTTTTAAGATAGCAGTAAAGAATTTTTTCATGCTTTGTTCTTTTAATCTTTCTAAATTACCTGTACCCCACAGTATTCAGATCTCATCTCTCTTGCTGGAATGCAACTTAAAAACTCCCTTCAGTTTCATATATCAGTGGTTCTTACCTTAAAAATTATTCTTGTTGTCAAGAACACCAATTGTCCTTTGTATTGACTACATGAGAAAATGTTTTCCTATGCTAGCTGTTTGTTTGGGTTTTTTTAATCATTTATCACTCATGTCACTGCCAGCTAATGTATCTTTGTTTTACCATTTTAAATGTCCACAGCAATTTTAAAATCTTCTTACAAGGTCTTTGCAGTACAGAGGAAAGTAAAACTATTAAAACATAGTTGCAAACCATTTTATCTCTTCTAAAGTCTCATTCTTCCCATACAAACCACATTTAAATGCCCCTCGCAAGCTTCGCATGAAATCTTCCAAATTTAGAATAAATATTGTAGGGTTTTTTTTTCTACCAAGGCATTAGGTCAGGGCTTGAAAATAGCTTTCTATAATAAGGTCTGCGTTTTATGGGTAAAAGAAAAAAGAGCTTCTCACAATACAGAGTAGGTTTTGCAGCTGAGTCATAAAAACCTCTCTGTGCAGGTGGCATTACCCTGACTTACAGAGTCTGCACAGGTAGCTGTCATCTGAGAGCAACTGTCTGGCTGGCTCTTGCAAGTCGTCTCACTTGTTGGATTCAAAAGGGTCATTCAAAATAGAGACTATTTAATCATCCTGGTTAAAGTAAGGCTCTCTGAGTGAAGACCTTGAGCAAACATTTAGGCACTGAAAGAACTACCCAGAGCAGAGGTTAAGCAGCTACTATCTGATTCTTCTGGTAGAGGTTGGAGTTATCTGAAGATGTATTTTGAATATCTCCATCATAAATTTAAATCTAAATGTTTTCATTTATAGTACAGTATAAGTCTGTATTGAATAAGACTCTGGAAGTGGTTTTTCTGAGCCTGTATCCAACTATAAATCCAGTGGCCTGTCTTTTTATTTTTCTCATTGGTGGCATAAAAATGAATAATCAGAAAATGTAACACATGGATGAGAACATCTGTGTGATCTTTTGCAAGAAGACCCAGTTTAAAATTAGCAAATTGATCCACATCAGCCATCTTTTGACTGGGAACCGTGTGGAGCTTGTGAAGTTGTTCTGCAAAGCATAACTACAGACCCACTTGTCTGTAGCAGGACCATGTCTGTCTGCCTCAGATTACAGATGAGCTGCTGTCCTGTTTGGCTGAATTTTAGACACAGCCCCTCAAATACACATAGCCTAAGACACAATTTCTTTCCCTGTCTTTACTTTGTGCTTATCGAGAGCTGAAGGTTTTAGCCTGGTATTTGTCTTTACCTCTTTCTACAAAAACACACTCAAGCTTTTCCTCTCCCTTATGTATTGCTCCAGAGATTAAAATTCATGAGTGTATCAATACAAGCAATGTTTGTTCCACTACCAAAATCTGTGGTTCTTAGGTGTACACTGAAACTGATCTGGCTGTAAATGTTAGAGCTGCCTCACCAATGTTTAAGTGATATGGCCAAAAACTGTGACGAGAGAAATCAGAGGGAAAACCAGCACCTGACACCTACTGGACCAGGTAAGCAATTCAAAGTTATTTGTTACACTATAGAACAAAATTTATCCACAATATACTGAGACGTGCTTGTTTCTTTAGAGATTAATTGAGCTTCACTGTCAACACCTCAGTCTGTCTTTAAGACTATTTCTCACTCCATCTGCACTTTACAGGAAGTAGATTTGCTGTTCATTTTATCTGAATTACACTAACAAGAAGACAATAAGTGGCTTCTTTACAGCATCCCTCAGAAACATTGCTATTCCACTCCTCTCTTTATTCCTTCATGCAGGAAGAAGCACCATAGTGCAACTATTTTCTGTAAGCAATTTTATGTGCTTTTTTCCCTTCAGAATTAAATTGATTTTGGTTTTCTCTGGTTGAATTTCAATGATTTCAGAGAACAAAAGAAAAATAAGGTGGTCTGTGTCTCACTTAATGATAGCATTTTGCAGTGCTCATGAGCTGCAAACCTTATTACACAAATACCTGTTTTTGAAAGGTGCATCTTTCCTGGCATGTGAAAGCAGTAGTTTCCAATTTCTGGTCTTGTAGCTTGCACTTCATTTGTCTGCCCTTAATGGTGATATCCTTCATCTGGGATTTCCGAGGTAAAATTTGGAGCTGATCAGTTTCCCTTCTTTCCTTTTTATTTGTGAACAAGATCAGAGAAAGAAGCAGTAATATTTGCTGGCCAAAGCAGTCCTTTCTGCTGTCACACTTAAATGTTTCTGGATTTAGATCACTGTAGATCTTTTTGATATATCTTTGAATGCCTTCCTATAGATTCTTCAGGAAATCTCTATGGGTTCCTTCACTTAAACCTCTGCTATGAAAAAGAGAAAAGACTTTTCTACCAAGTCAGATGTAACTTCTGTACAAGAGCAACAACAACAATTAATGATAATACAGCTACAGAACTGAAATATCTGTAATATTCAGCCTGCCAAAGAGAGAGGATTTCTCTTTATTTTTATGTATATGCTTACTTATTATCTTTTTAAACACATGGAAATTCCTAGTTACAAAGGGTGAGCCAAAGCTTCCCACTGCATAGAGACAAAAGAAATAAAAAGCCAAGTATCCCTGAAGATGCACAGAAAAGGATCTAGTCTGCTTCAGTTGGAATCACTATTCAAGAATTAAGCTCTGTTAAGTATATACTTAAGTAGAAACTGGTGAGATTTAGGTAGATGGGTTGGGTTTTTATAGTCAGACCATCAGTGGGATTCAGAGCAGTTGATATCAAGCTCCCTGTTAGTATTCCTGTGAGTCAACAGCAGAATTGCTCTGAAACAACCAAAAGTCATTTGAATAGGGGATCCATATTGAGAAAAGCAGATTAATATTAAAATGCCTACAACTCAATTTGCTTTCAGAATAATGTTTTCCCTAAGGATACTTTCAACTTTTAAGGGCAATAAAATCATAAGCTTATATTTGACAGCTTGAAAATTACATAGAAGATAAGATGATTCCTTGTAGAGCAGTCTGTTACTGCTAAATCACATTAGTTTGCCTGTAGGTTGCTATCTAAATCAAGAAACTCAGAATTTGTCATTTCTTTTACCTGAAATACTTTGTTCTTTAGCTCAGTGGTATGAATTTGCCTCATCCCTTACCACTTGGTCTGCAAGTGCCTTGCCAGCAAACATTCTGTTCACCCTTCTGCTTCTAAGCATGGACTCATCTCAGATTCAGGCAGCTGCTCAAAAGGGTGAAATGGTACCAGATTCCTATTCTTGTTTCTTCATTTTATTCAATCCTACTTTTGATTCTTTGGGCTGTCCTTTAAAAAGGGAGACAGTAGGTGAGATAAGTGGTAGAATAGCAAAATAAGCTGGCAGTCACCCTGATGGGAGGCACTTAGCAGATACTTCTTCAGAGACCTTAGAGTGCTACTTGATGACAAAATAATGTCTCAGTAATGATACACGAAGTATGGCATTAAATTTCACTGATGATTGTACTTTAGGGGTATTCATATATGCAAATTCCCAAACCTTGTTAAAGATGGAGTGATAATACTGGATACCAGCATGGACTATGTGTAGGGGAGATAACAGCTTGTTTTTTGAAAGGTGTAGTGGAGACTTGTTCAGAGTCCTGGTTATAGAACATATCCCATGCAGTCTGCATATTCGGATGGCTTTGTCTGTTGTATTTTATAAGCTCCCAGTCAGGAGCATAAAGCTCTATTTCATTTTCTGTCAGGAGAATTTTTGTGTGCTTTTTCTTAGGATGAGTCGGTGCATGCGCTGGATGGGGATGTGCTGTGGATTTTTATAGATGCCTAGTCAAAAAGAGTCCTAACTTTTCCATTTTCTTTCCAAATTAGTGTTTCTTTCTTTCTGTCTGCCTCTGTACACCAGTACAGCCTCAGATCAGATAGCTTACTTCTGACTCTATTGATTTAAATACATTTCTGGGTTAATAAACTGCCCAAAACTTTTTACTCTTTGTGGAGAGAAGCAGCTTTCCGCTTCAGCAGCTACTTATGCATATTTATTGAATAGCTTCTTTGAGGATGTTATGATGAGCTTGCTTATCAGTGAAAATGACTCGAAGTAGTCTCAGATCTCAATATCTGTGGTTCCAATTAGGTATTTAATAAATGCTGAAACCTTTTAAATCTTTCATTTATTCATAATGCAGCATGACAATAAACAGCTGGTGACAGTGGAGAAGTTCAACAGGAATCTACTGTCTAGATTAGCTTTTTTTTTTTTTTTGTTAGCTTTCTGAGCCTGCATCTGTGACCATGACATGCTTAACTTCAGAGAACTCGCTATTACTTTCACTATGCTCTAGCAGTTTTCATCCTTCACAGTGGGAGATGTGGGCAACTGATTTTAAGAAATTTCCATGCTCAAGGAAGGCATAAACACACTTTTATTGTTTTATGTCCCAATAGGGCAGCCAGGTCTTCTTCAACAGAAAAATAAAAGTATGACAGCATTAGAGATATAAATTTACCGGTGTATTTTTTCGCTCCCTACAAAAAGAGCAAATAAGTGTTTCTTTGAAGTCAAAATACATAACTAACCTTAGAAATTTATGGTATTAAAAGTTTGGCAGCGAACTGTAAGAAATGTGGACTTCAGGTTTATATCTGGGTTCCTCTAAATGGATTAGTGACTAGATTCTTTCACTTTCTTTGGTCTGTTTACAAAACATTTACATTTTTGTGATTAACAGAAACAGTAAATTTTGGACATGGCATATAAGGGCTGGAATTAATTTATAAATAAAGGCATATAAGGCCCCACACATCCTACTGCATTGTCCTGTAACCTCCTGCATCACAGGTCCTTTCTTTTCAGGCTGCTTAATTGCCATAATTTTTTCTTTCTTATCTTGTGTTGCTTCATGAAAAGATAGGATTCCAGATAGCTTTAGAATTCTGTAGCTTTGAAGCACTCCATCATTCATAGAGGCTGAAAATATTGCAGTGCTTAGCTTGAAGCCTATATATAAAAAAAAAAAGTTTGTTACTGATGTTTAGAGCATCAATGAATTTCTGCAATGCAGTTTTCTCAATTAAAAGATTGTCTTTAGTGTATAAGACTTAATGTCCTTGCAGTCATTTGGCCCATGACTATAGGTTTTCCTTACTGGACTTTTGCCATTTATTTAGAAAAAAACAGGTTATTTTTTCATGGTGTAAATGTTATTTTTCATTGTCTTTCTCTATAGATTAAATTTTCCTAGAAAAATAATCACTGGAAATAATGTAGCATGGCATTTTTGAATGTTAAATGTTTTCAGGGAAGATCATAATTAGAAATACCATATTCATAATTTTATGGGTTTGATTTATTTTCCCTTTGCGAACTTCTGTCTTTTTCAAACCATAGGAACTTTCTGTGTAAACCAGTAAACTAGATAAATTTATGAACATGAATGGGAATTAAGATGCCTGCATATACATTAAAAAAAATCTGCTACGTCATCATTATTGCTTAGGAAACATTGGTGATGAAACAAATAATTTGGCATATTTGGAATTTCTCATGAAACAATTTTTTCCCCCAGCATAGTACACTTTTTTTTTTTCTTTTCCAGTGAATGACTGCCAACTTCCCCCCCAGCAATATTCTGCAGCTCTAGTAATGGAATTTTTTCTGGCTCACAGTAGGAATCACCTCTGGCCAGATCCCCAGCTAAAGTTCTCCAAGTCCAGTAATGGAATTTTTTCATGAATAACAGCAGGAATCACCTCTGCTGCAGTTCAGCCCTGCCAGCACAAGGTCTTTGGCCTGTGAAAGTCCTGTTTCAAGGGTGAATATTACTCTTCTAGATAACATCTGCATCTTGCAGCTAGCAAACAAGTTGTACTTAAATACTCTTGCACATCTGAATTATGACACTGAGTTTTTTATGGAAACCTGCCAATTTTATGAAGAATGAGGATTTTGCTAAATGTGCCTTTTATGGTGCTTAAGCAAAAGACAAGAGGCAGAGGTTTAATAAAATGGTTTATCACTTAAAAAAAATATCCTACAAGATGAGCTGGATGTTATAAATGCACTTTGCTTTTTGTAGGTATCTCACCTTATTTATATGAAAAAATTTTAAGAGATGTAACCATCACCACTATGATTTTTACAGAGAAGTCATTTACAGTTGTTCTTTGCTGTTCTTTGTCAGAATGACAGACAGAAAATCGACACAAATGGAATAGAAAATTGACAAAGCCATCATATTCACACCAAAAAGAATCAAAATGTCCATACTGGAAGTCTGATGCTCAGTATGAACAACTTTAAGGTTTTTTTTAAGAGATGATGTGAACTTGAAATACTGTCCATAATATCAGTAGTAATAAATAGCCTCAATAAATGACAGCAAGTAACCTGAATGGAAGTAAAAGTAAAGCTTGTTTCTGTCCTTTTCACACATTCTTGGTTTTGCTTATAGTAAATGGAACACTTTGAAGTTGGTGTCTGCTTCATTCCCTTTTGTCAGCTTTAATGAACAGACTAAATATTTTGAAATGCCTTTTCAAAACACTCTGCATCAACCTAGTTAATTTTTCTTTTCTTTTCCTGTATGAAAGTAACACTTGGGAAAATCACTATCATTTTTTTTTTTAAAATATGTTTCTTATTTAAATGAAAATAAAACCATAGATCTGTATGCACAATCTATATCTAGAGTACATTACTATGTGACATAAAATTAATATATTGCATAGTCTTATTTCAGGGGAATGTAATGCTGGCTTATTTTTTGTTGCTTCATGTAAAAAACACGTAAGTTGAAATTGAATTTACCTGAAATCTAGCTTTCAAAAACTGCAGGACTCTAGAAACAAGGGTTTGAATCAATTTTGAGAGATCATCCTGTCCAATCCTTCCCTAGAGCATGAGATCACCTGTACTCAAACAATTCCTGGAATATTTTTATTTATTAAGATCTTAGGAAAAATAGCACACAACACCTCTAGTAACAGAAGTTCACAGCCTCCTTAGAGAGATGATTTCTGTGAATTGCTGGATGGTTTCTTGTACTGAAAAATTATTAGTACCTAAACTAAATTTTCCTCACTGTGGATTAATCCTATTGCTTCTTTGTCTATGTATATGTATATTAAAAATGGGAAACAGTTTAGTTTCCATTTTCTGTGTTCTTTCCACTGTAATGAAAATGTCTAATTAGCTTTTGACCTCTCCTAGTAGCACTTCAGCTCAGTTCACTGTTGTGATTGATGCTGTCTGTTTATTGAGATATTGATGCACACCAGAATAAGAAATCCTTATTCTCCTTTCAGTGAGTGCATGGCTCAATCATGAATATGACTGTGTGACAGGGAGAGGACTCTCACTAACTTGAACACATAATATGTAAATATAAGGTTTTACCTTACATTTTTATTTCTTTGGTAGGTTTCCTCATATGGACAAAAATACTCATCAGTTAAGGCAAACTTGTTTTTTTTATACTCTACTTCTCAAAGATAAATTATATCTCTGAGGAATGGGCAACCTCAATGGGATTTTCAGTAAGGTTAAGTTAAAGTCTAGCAATAAAACTGTGATTTTGAGTCTGTGTTTGTTGCTCTGATATTTGGAATTTAGAGACTCAGGGCACTAAGCTAACTGCAAAAATCCACTCTGTTTCACATTTCCTGCTTATTGAAAAATCTAGATTGCTTTTATATGTCAAATATATTCCAAAATAGTCACATATAATCAAAACACATGTTGGTTTTTTTCAGTTGTGCATCTTTTTTAGGCAGGTCTCTCAAACCTTTAAAAGCTTGCTGCTGGAAAAAAAAAATCATTTCAATTATGTTCTCTTTCAGTTTTTGCAGAATATCTTATCTTCCGTGTCTGTCTTTTAGGCACTCATTTATCACTTTCTTACACATTGCCAGATTGCTGTTCCTATTTGATACCCCACTGATTTTGGTGGGTTACCATGCAAACAGAGCAGCTTAACAAGTCTGTGATCAGTGCTTTGGGGAATTCTAGTTCCCCGAGGCAAGGACTGACTTGATGGTACATTTGAGAAGATGTAGAGTTATTATTGAAGTTATCTTATCACAATAGAACCTTTTTATACTTACTTAAATACTAGTTCAATCTTTTAAAGTTTTATTGTCTTCATACTTTTGCTGTGAAGTTTTTATGTTACAGTAGATAACGTAGGATATATATATATGCTGTTCTAAAGGGAGTATTGAGAAAGACTGTAGAATTACCATCCTCTGCTTAGTAGTGGTGTCACTAATGCATATCATATGCAGTGAAAGACAGCTGTGTTCAAAAATTGAAACGTGTAGGAAAGCTAAAGCAAAAAAAAAAAAAAAAGAAAAAAAAGAGGACACTTCCACTTAATTTTTAGTCTAGAACTTTCAAAATCACAGGGAATTGCCTGAAAGCACAAATTGATACAAGATTAATGTTAGTGTTTCTTAAGTCTATCAAAAGCTGCTGTTAGCAAGGTTTGAAGCAAAACCAAGAATATACAGCTTAAATTTATGAATCAATATTAGCAGTGAGATTAGTTTTTTACTGTACTCGGTCATTATTTTCCTTTACGTAGTGAAAGTGTTCAGTGTTACTGTAGTTATTTCACATGAAGTTTTTAATTTGTGAAAACATTTTTCTTCTTCTTGCTGCTGCAAAATCTTTTTACCAGGAGTCACCTTTTTCATAGAAACTACTTTTCATCCAGTGGCTTGTCCAACAGTTGGCTGTCCAGCCATTGAATGTTGATGAGAAAGTCTCCCCCCTTCCAGCTGCACAACACTGAATCTTAAGAGCAATTATCTTTCACTCCAGGGCAACCATTTCTGTTGCACGTATGGAAAGCAGCAATCTACTTGTGTAAATTAATTTGATTGAACATTTGGAGAAGAAATAGAATTATTGTGCACGATTTATATTATGCCATTACTGAAGGCACTAAACAATTCTCCATAATTGTAGCCATTATTCCAGCTGCAGCAATATTTTAAATTTTACGGGATATATAATACCCTCAATGAAGAGGAGACCTATTAAAAGGTATTTTTGAGCAAACTGAATGATGTATAGCATAGTAAAAAAAAAAAAAAAAGGTAAATAAAACTTGCAATTACTAAATACAACTTTTAATTGTGTATTTTACACCATAGGTACATCCAAACTTTTATCAGAGGCAAGACAAGTTTGAAATCTATGTCTCATAAATTGATTTCTTAATATTTCTGAAAATCTGAAGGAGCTGCAGATTTTTGTATGGTAAAATTAAGATGTGAACTTTCTTACCCCCGTTTTTTTCTAGATGTAAAAGGCTGCATTTATACACTCTTTTGCACTGATATGCTTCTGCAATGGTGCTTCCACCTGTTGTCCACTACCTCTCTTTCAGAAGGCAGTGTTCAGTATCAGGGCTAAATGAGCAGCCACTTCATTTTGTCCTCCACTGCCAAAGTTCACATCTTGATGCACTGAACCAGTCCACTGTCACTTCCCATTTACCTCAGTGCACTGGGCTGAGGCTGAGTTCTCTGTTGTGGCTGCAGTGACTCCTTTCAGAGTCACTCCCTCTCCTGATAGTGTCACAAAAGGGATGATTATCTCAGGTAAGGGTCTTTGGCACAGCTGATTCTCCTTCTTCATCCTCTCTCACCACTTCGGTTATCTGGTGTGTAGTTCTGGATGACTTCTTTCTTCATACAATTTTAGTCTTTAATTATAAGGTCTCCTTTTTTTTTTTTTTTTGACACACATAATATCTTTGCCTCCATCTTTTACAATTTCATTTATAAAGTAGTTTTCCCTTTGTGATCATCCACTGTCTGAAGAAAGGCAAAGCTAATGCCCCTAGACCAATCTCAGTTGGCATCTTGAGTCAGTTTTTTCAGTATCTGTCATCATTTAGCTCAAAATTGATGGATAATTTGAAGTGGAGTTTATTCTGTGAAATGAAGGTTAAATTCTGACATAGAGATAGGAATACAAAAATTGCAGCCGCAGTTTGATACGGGTACAGCCAATTTTGTCAAAAAACACTAGCATAAAAAAAAAGTGTCACCTAACCAAGCAGGCAGCCAGCTGCAGCATCCATCCCTCTGTTGTGCTGAAACTCCAAGGAGATGAAGTGAAGAACAAAATAAAATGCAGAGCACTGTAGGTTCAGCTCTCAGGTGTTTTGGTGAGACTGGAAGTAGTGCTGTTACTCTGATGGGCTTGATTTAGTTTCATTATTGCTGTAGATGAGAATATAACTCAGCCCTGTCAAAATCCCCTCTGCACATCTGCATTATAATGCTACAAAAAGGTATATCCAATTACCTTAATAGCCAGAAAGTATGTCCTTTTCTGAGACTTAATCCAATTTTTAACCAACCTAAAGTCTTCAGATAAGCTAAAACTGCCATGAAAAAAATACAGTAATTTTACCATCTTGCTGCAATTATGTTCTTCTGTATAATTGCCCTGTGTCTGGAGAGGGCACCATGAAGATCAGCTGCTCCCCAGGGGGCTGGGAGCAGAGAGGGCCCATGGGTTGGCAGGGGAGGGGCTGGCAGACTGTACTGTCCTGTCCCACCACCCAAACCAGTACCAGGGCAGCCCCAGCCTGGGACATTGAGCACCTCCCCGGGGACAGGAATGAGCTGCAGGGTCCTTGACAGGGTCCATGGATAGGAAAGGCTGGGTTATGGGAAGCTGGAGATCAGCCCTGTTGTGGCATCAATAGGGCAGGGACTGATGGGTCTGGTTGGGATGAAATGAGGTTAGGACCTGGGCAAGGTAGGGGGAGGTCCAAGGAGGGCAGGTTTGTAGGGATCAAGAAGTGTCTGGTCAGGGACATTCAGGGCTGTCATTGCTCTCAGGGCCATGCCAGTTTTTTTATTATCTGTGAAGGTGAAATTAATTTCTTTATTTAGTTAGTTACATTTACCATATAGGAGAACAATTTTATATTTCTCTGTTAGAAAAGAAACACTTTTAAATTAAATGAATGGGTTGAAGATGATGTTTTGGCATGCTAAGCTGTCACTAGGGTTACGCATATAAGAGATTTTCTATTTGTTTTTTAATTAAGAAAGAAGTAGCTAACAGTTTACTGTTTGTTACAGGTGGCATAGATTAAAAGTCATTCCATGAGAAAACTGTGAACATGTAAACTGCTGGGTTCTAATAGCCAGAACAAAATGGATCTGTCTGTCGAATCTTTCTGCCTCATGCTCTCTCCCTTGCACATCCACTTAGGAAATGTGTGAAGGGGAGAATGTAGCCAGGAGGAGAGGGACAGTCCTCAGTGGGACATGTGAGTGGTCTTCACATCCTGTGCCTTGGTGTGGGGTGACTTTAAATGTACTCTTCCACCTTCTTACTGTATAAATATGTGCACGTGGAAAGGTGATTGTTGGGGTGTTGCTTGGTATTAATCTCTGGCTCCCCAGGCATCCTGCAGTGTCTGTGTGCCTGGGGGAGAAAAATGGGAGCAACCAAAACTATGGTTTGTGACTGTGTTGTCACCCCAAGTTTACTATTAAAACCCATTAAAAAAAACTAATGGATTTTCTTGAACAGAAAGGTGAATTGAACCTGAACCAAATCCTGCTGTGCTTAATTTTCTTTACTGATTCCCTTTTATCTGCAACAGATAAAAGTGAATAGATTATTTTTAATCTTAAGTGAGCTTTTTGACTGATAGCTGCAGAACTGGTGACCTTTAGCTTTTGGTTAGGTGATTGTGCATTAACATTAGGATACTGAAAGCACCATTAAATTAGCTGCATTACCCGCTTGAGAGATGCATAAAAATGTGTTGCTTATTCTAGTGTTATGTGGTGTGACTATTTCATGAGACACTTCTGCACCTGTTCTCATGACTTTTGGCATTTGGATTTTGAGTCAAAATATTACGTGCAGGTAGGAGTTCCTATTTATTGATTTGGAATTTATTTCAAACTCTGAGCCTCACAGCAGAAACTGTGAACATTTTTAAAATATAACATTAATTTATTAATTTCTATTTTAAACTGTATATATTGACCTTTTATTTTTTTTAATTTTCTGGAATTAGCTTTAGAAAAGCTTCAGAAAAGAATCCTTCAGAAAACTAAAAAAAAAAAAAAAGAAAAGTTTTCAATATACGTGAGCTGTATATATATTTTTCAGTTAATATACTGTGCCTTCCTTTAGGAGGCTGTTTCTGAGTCTCTGAATACCTTGCAGCATTGAATTTCAGCCCTGATTGCTAGAGTAAGACACAGTAAGTAGGTGCCTATGGGATGGGACTGACATCAATTGTTCTTTTCACCTGAGGATCAGGGAGAAGCAGTTAAACCTTGTATTGCTTATTGGAGAGAGGAGAACTCAGTATCTTTAACACACTGAAGTGTTTAACATTTCAGCAGTTTAAGTCTTCTCTCTGGAATTCTAATTCTGTTTCTGCAGACTCGTGTTGACATGGTTTTGTGTTTAATAGCCCTCTGAATTTTAATCTCAAGGGAGCACATGTTTCTGAGATGCTTTGTGCCATATTTTAGAGCAATATCCCTGAAAGTGTCTGCCTGGGGGATTACAGGGCAGAGACTTTAGTGGAGGTAAAGCTGCACATTATTCCTGATTTAACAAGCATGAGTGTAATTTCTCAAACTTGTTGCAGTGTTTAAATCACATTCATCATACTGCATCCTTTGTCAGTGTAATAGGTGAACAGTTTGCTGCTAAGCATTACCAGTTTTATTATGCATTGTTTTCAAGGAGACGTTGTACCAAATATATCTATGACCAATAGGTTTCATCCTGGACACATCCATCCAGTGGGTTACATATCAAGAAACTTATGCTTTTAGTGACTTTGCACAGCAGACCCTGCAGTGTATCACATCTTGCAGTTTTTCTTCCCTTCCTGAAGCAGATCTTTTCATCATTTTATAGGATAGTTTTCAAACTTCTCCCCACTAATATTTGATTAAACTTAGAGTCCATCAGTCTGCAAGTTTAAAAATTAAATATGCTTTTTTTTTTTTTTCCCTTTCTTAAGGTTGTGGGAATCACACTCAGCTGTAGTATTTCAGTCATTTTATTCTCTGCTTTTTAACTACCCTCATTTCAGGAGATGGTTCTTCTTTCTGAATGATTAAATAAAATGTTTATACAAGTCTTCAGTTATAGTAGAATAAATGACCTACAGTTTTTCCAACAGTTGGTAAATGTGTTATGTCACGTTCACTATTTAGAAAACTGTAGCTCGATCATTACAGCAAATTATTTCAGTCAAGCTTTTGCATGTTTGCATATAATAAGATATTTCTCATAATGTAATCGAAGAATGAATGCTAATAAAGCTTTTCAAATACACCACATACAGGGTTTTGTTACATTACTTTTAGTCATAAATAGTAAGGATTTGAGTACAGAGCATCTCCAGCAGAAAAAGATGCCAAGACCTAATGCGTAAGGTAACGTGTAAAAAGATTAGGAGACATAAATTTTTTTAAGGAAATAAGGATAATATTGACAGGTTGTGGAGGTACTATGTATGATTAAGGTACTGTATTAATATACTATGTGTGATTTGTTGTTGTTCTTATTGTTAATTTTTTTTTAATGGCCTCCATTGAAATATGGAATACCAAGAACTGTAGATCATAAAATATATGCCACATTTTTAACTGCATTGAAGCCCAAAGAAATGATATCTTTGAAGCATATATCTTTTACAGAAACTTAAAAATTACTGCAGTCGCTGCAAGTGATCTCACTCAGAGCATCAGAGGCTAGTGAAGTACCTCTCAACCTGGAATTTAATACACATTGGAGAAACTGTTACCTAGATTTCCCTTAACAGCAGACTTATATAGTTACAAGTGTTATGACTCTTCAATGATGAATATCAGAAAATGGGAATAAAATCTACTGGCATGGCTTCGTAAGTCTTTCAAGTCTGAGATGCTTTTAATTCCAGAGTACAAAACTAGGAATGGGCCTACACAGTAAAATTTTTGTGAAAGTATCCAGATGAACAGATAAATTACACTCTTATTGTAAATAAGTCTTGAAGTTTCTGAGCAAGAGAATTGAAGTTTGTAGGGCAAATGGAACAGTTGGTTACAAGTTTTGATGAAAAAGTGAAAGATAAGACTTTTGTCATCTAAGCCTTTTGCAAGCCCTACTGGTCTGCAAATAACTATGCCATGTTCTTATCTTCTACAGGCTGGATCCTAAGCCTTCATTAAAAGCATTTTTTTACAGAGAAAGAGATCTCAGAATAGAACTTGTTTCTTTTACTACGCTGTTTTTGCCCAACCTTGACCTACCTGGACTATTGCTGTGTGGAAAGGGTGTTGGGTGAATCCATCTGGGGGCCACCACTGCTACTTTCCCAGGAAATGCAGAAAGGCTTCAAGATAGAGTGGTAGGAGATACGCACAGGCAGTGAAGGTGATCTGATAAGTTTGACAGCATTCTGCATTTTTGTATTGGCTATTGGAAGGTTGGTACCTTGAGGGTTTACAGGCAACTGGTCCAGGGACAGGAATTCCTAAGGCAGCTGAGTGTTGTCAAATATACTGAAAGAGGCTGAAAAATCCCATGATGCTGGAAGTCAGTTTGGGAAAAGGCTTCTTTTTAGCTTGTTGTTTAGACTTTCAAATGATGTGACTGAGTTCTTTGAGTGAACATGGCACTGCAATGTGTACCCTGCTGTTAATAGAATTGTGTTTTTTACATTTTAACATGTTTCTCTATAAAGATATCCCACAAAAACAGATCACAGACATTGTATTCATCTCATTTGAAGACAAGCAGTACAGTCTGGCTAAGTGTAGTTTGGCAACCTGAGTGTGAAAACCCTACAGCTTTCTATTGGTGAAGGTTTGAAGGTACAAGTTTTGTCTTCCTGCTTTGTTCTCATGAAGGAGAACAAAAAAATTAATTGGACTACCTGATCTAAACAATTTTTGAGGATTTCACTGCTGTTTTAGCATCCTCTTAAAAATCTTATACATAACACTAGTCTCAAACCTGGAACAAGATTACTCTGTTCACAAGTATCATAGAATCATAGAATTGGCTGGGTTGGAAGGGACCTCAGAGATCATCGAGTCCAACCCTTGAACCACCATTGCGGTTGCTAGACTATGGCACTGAGTAAAAAGTTCTCCCATTTCTATATATAATAATCAATTGGTGAAAAGTTGTTAAATGTTTTCTGTTTGTTGAATAGAAGGGTTCAGTATTACAAATTAATGATTGTCAAATGGTAGTCTAAATCCTTTTATAAATATTCTCCTCTACATAAGATGTTGCTGTGTGTTCATATGACCTCTTCATAACTGCTCAGTATCAGGAATGCAGGGAGAATCCAGCAAGGGAGAAGCCCTGCTCAGTGGAAGGGAAAGTTAAGAATAGGGAAAGTTAGGGCTTAAGCTTTAGATCCCAGGTGATGAAAGGTGGAGTAAAAAAAGGTTTAGTCCTTGAAAAGAAAGCCATACAGGAAGTTATTTATGGGACAATACTGAGCGAACGGAAGTTCAAAACTTCAGACAGAAGAGAGGCTGTTTGGAGTTTCATTTCCTTCTTCCTTTAATTTTTGTAAGCTGAGCTTAAAATGATGGACTATAAAAAAACTCGGATACTTGGAAGGTCAGAGGAGATAGGACTATTTGTATTAAGAACATTTTTAATCTTTTGAAATATTAACATGTCATATCTAAAGAAATAAAATTTAGTACTGAAACTTTTTTCTCTCATGTTTTTAACAGATGGGTCCTTTTTTTTCCTGTTTCTTCCATCTCCTGATTGGAAGTATCCTAAAGAACAGTGAATGAAAACATTAGTGGATGTTTACTAGTTGTCAGTACTTATGATCTATCCCAATCATCCTCATGTTCAATTGCAAGGTGACAAATTCTCATAGCAATACTTCTGGACTCTCACACTATTTTATAGGTTAACTGTTAATGATTGTTAAAACTGCTGCCTGAAAACTGCTGCTATTTTTACAGTTGGGGAAAAAAAAACCCAAACCCAAACGTTTTGGACTGGTTTGAACAGCAAGAAACTTAAATATTTCTCATGGAGTTAAATGTTTTTAAACTGGAGCTGATGGCTCCTAAATCCATGAAAAACTACAAGAACCTGGAAGCTGTGTTTTTGCTAGGAGAGGTAATAGCAGCATCTCACAAATGAAATCTCAGTTTTCAGAGAAAGAGTGGAACATTCCCTAGTATCTCCCTTAGCATTCTAGTTTTCACTTCTTTTTAAATCACGCTCAGTCAGTTATGATTTATGAAGAATTCTTTTAAAATATGATCAAGCATCACAAACATAACATGTCTAGAACAACACTTCTGAAGCTGTAACCATCATAAAAAATTCCCAAACTTCACAAATTGTTGGGGGGGGGGGTTTATACAGTTTCAAGCTCAGATAGAACTGATTGACACCAGGATTTCATAGACTAACTTCACTTTGACATATTTATTAGCTAGCAAAAAAGCTTATCTTCTGGGGAGTCAGGGCAGCATACTCCTTGACATTAAGTTTACAGAACTGCTAAACCATCATTCCGCATTGTCCTGTCTTTGTCTCAGATTTAAGTTGTCTGCCATTTGTTCCATGGCCTTGTAGCTTACCCTGATGACATTGCTGTCACACTGAAAGTAAGAGGCTAGTCCTTTCCCTGGGCTATGTGGAAGTCAACAGTTTCTAAAAATAGTCCCATGTTTTGTTCTGCTGCATGATCATAATTTAGCTGAGCTTGGTGCCTTAATCATTCCTTTGTGACAGGTTTGGTAAATCCCAGATCCTCAAACATGCTGTACACCCCCACAACACCTATATTAATTTCCTGCATCGGTGTTATGCTAGCACTGACTTAATTTCCTTTGATTTGGTGTGTCTCTGGGCTTCTGTACAGCACTCTTCTATTTACATATGTCTCTCTCACTTGAGTATTTCTGAAATTATAGAAATTGTGATTCAGCAACTGTGATTCAGGTGGTACAAAAACTGCACTTAAATAATTTGTTTTCAGTAGTTATGTCACAGCAATGAACTGTGATAGTTCTGATAATATCCTGAAATTATTTTAAAATACAGCAGACTTGCCATAACCATGTGACTGAAGATGTAAGGATAGTGCCTCTTAATGCATCTCTTACTGTCTCTTCTCAAAATTACTGCTTATACTCCATTTATGCCTAAGACTTAAATTACTTCTTTTTCTCCAAGTTTAATCTTTCATTTTTCCAGGTCTGTTGAGGATAAAGGAGGAAAAAAAGTCAGCAAAATGAAGTTTGGTTCTTTCAGATATCTAAGATACTTTTCCTTCAGTTATTGATGGAAAAAGTTTTTCTTAGTGCAAATGGATTTGATCAAGCTGACTTTTATAGAAGAACATTATTGAAAAATAAGATGTAATGGGGAAATGTACATCTATTTCTTTCCTGAACAACAATCTGTTCCCTCTTCTTTCATGTTTTTCTCTCCCCTTGTTGCACTTTCTCCTCTTTCATCAGTCTTCTTGGACTGGCACTGTGTTACATTTATTAACACACACACACTTTGTGGATACTTTGGAGAATTTTTTTCCTACTTCCATTGCCCTGGGGGAAAAGTATGCTCAAAAAGAACCCTATTTCTTCCTCTAGTTCCATATCCCCACGGGTTGAGGGGATGGAGTCTTTCAACTGTAACCTTTCTATTCCCCAAAATAGATTTTTAAGTGAATAAAGGAATTTTGACCTGAACTCTGTCCTCTCTGCTACTCTGTTGACTGAGAGTCCCAGGAAGTAAAAAGGAAGAGCAAAACTCCTGCTTTGCTTCACTGACTGTGTCTGAAGTGAAGAAGTCCTTTGATATTGTTTAGTGCACCAGTATAGCTGTGCACCTAGTATATCTTTGAATTCTGGTTATATCACTGGAATTTTTTTAACATGAATCCCATTTGGTTTCAAGACTTAGGTTTAAAGTCTTTCAGGTAATCTAAAAGTTAGATAATATTTGAATTAAGCCTAGCTATGCAAGCTTAAGTCACCACATTTTTGTGTATACACCATGACTCAGTTTCAGTTACACAATCACAATCTAAAGTTTCCACTTGAACACACTTAAAAAAACCCCTCATTATGGGTTACTTTTTATTTAAGTGTATCTTCTATTACTGTCACAGGTAGGCTTGGAAGCTTTGGAGCTGTCATTTGGGCTAGGGTACTAAAAGCTGGAATTCTTTCCCACTTTCTGTGAGTTTCTAAAAGATGGAGTTCCTAGTTTATATTTACCATTATCAATGAAATCAGCTTCTGTCATTGAGGTGAATTGCATAAAACAGGCTATATCCATAGTATTTAACTGCTAATCCTCCCAAACAGGGTGGCTATGAGAAAAGTGCCTATTGAGAATGATCCTTATGCTAAATCCTAAATCATATAGACTGTTGTTTTGGAGAGTACTAGTTGGCATGGAATATATCCTGCTTTAATGTTGGGTGTACTCTCCTATTCTGAAAAAAAAATGAGGAAAACAAAAAAACTTCTTTCAGTTTGCTACCATCAGTGTTACTCCTTATGTTTCCCATTCCTCAGGGAATGAAATTAATTTTTTAATTTGTATAATTCCAGGGGGATGGGGCATTTTCATAAGCATCATTCTAACCTTTTCTTCTAACGACTGGGTTTTCTCCTTAACTTTCTGCAACAGTTTTCTTCAGAAGCTCAAATTTCAAACATAGTATTAATTTGTAGTGAAATGAGGCAACCAGGTGCCACTAATTGCCAGGTAGTGGGTGTGAGCTTGTGTTAAGCCCACCTGTGCCTGATTAGGGTGGGCCCCCACTGCGCATGAGCAGGACCAGGGGGCCAATAAAAGGTGAGGCCTGAGTCACAGGCTCAGCTCAGTCCTGAGCAAGTCAGCAGAGAGATCAGTCGCTCTCAGAGCAGCAGCACTGATCCAGGCTAGTTAGCCCTGAGGGCTATAGGCTTAGAGCATTGCTCGTGAGTCTCTGCTGGAACACCTGGTTAGACCTTGAAGTGCCATTCCCTAAAAGAGGTTCATCTTGCTACAATAATTAATTAATTTCTGACTTCTGTGTCTTCTTTTAGCTCCTACTTCCTTTTATTTTTATTCTTCCTATCTTGATAAGCAGTTTCTAGACCATACTTAGCATTTTGCAAAAAATATCTTTTTCATCCTTAGTTAAGATGGATGCAGCCTTTAGCTCTTTTTCTGTCGTGGACCCATTGTTCTGAAAAACTGGGATTTGCAAACTTCCTGTTGGCCCTACTCAAACTTCTTTCTGCTGACCTATCAAGTTTCAAATACTCTTCTGTACTCTTTTATTCCTGGTTACACTTTTTCAATATGACTTCAGCTTCTTCCAATCTGCTTGACTGTACAGTTCAAATTTTCATCATCATCTGCTATCTACATTTAGTGGAGTGTGAAAGGCAATCATAGAAGCAGTTACTGATATTAGTCCCACACATATAATTATTATATTGCAGCATGAGAGTGTCCAACATTTTACAGGCAAAGAAAAATTTCTCATGACTTTTCAGTTTTTCTCATCCTTTTTCTCACTGTGTTCAAGACAACATTAAGTAAATTCTAAGCTGAGCAGTAGCCAACTAGGAAGAAAATGAGATAACCAAAACGAGTAATTCCCATGAGGTGACTGATTAAATAGAGATGGCATCTATAGCTGTACACCCATATCTGCCCTGCACAGGTATTGTGTTGCAGCTCAGTGCTCCTGGACCAGCACATTTTACCACTAGACAGTGTTTGTCTGAATCAACCCCTGTTTTTAAAAAGTGAGTCAGGCTGTAGTTGGTGTTTCTTTGCAGCTTCCTGCTGTAGCCCTGTGGCACATTTAGCAGCCTGAAGGAAAAGGCTGTATGGACAGCTGGGATGATGATTTCACCATCCCAATCCAATCTAGTCCCATTCAGAAAGATTTTCAGTGAGGGCTGCTGCTCTCAGAGGCATATTTTCTGATTAGCTTTCAGTGTTTTTCACTGGCTACTTAACTTTGTTTATTTTAATTTTACAGTAGCTTAAGTGCTGTGTTTTCCTGTGTGGCATATTTTGCATATCTCAAGTTCTCTTTTTACACATTTTGACTATGTACTACTGCAGGAACAGTTTGACAATAAATAAACTTGACTTGATATTTCAACAGTACTGCTACAAATTCCTTCTTTCTGGATTTCAGAGGAGTTAAAGAGGCTTTTGCTGCAATCATATAAAAACTCAAGTGGAAGATCTAATTATGTTGATTAATATTGAGCCATGTTATTGGTGTTTGGTTTTGATAAGTACTGAATTCTTCTATACAGATATTTCTGCTCTGTAGAAAGAGGAATGTGAAAGCTATGCAAACCACCATCATATCTGTGATGGCTGGAATTTCCTAATTTATGCTCAGTATTATTGCATCTTCCTTTGAGGGCAACTATGTGAAATAGGTTGCTTGGCTTTGGGAGTTTTCTTAACCTGAGGAAAATTGGTTCCTAATGGTAGTGTTTATAAGTGACTTTGAAGATAAGGCAACACTCTAGAGCTCTCTTTGCCGTAGTTCTGTTTTAGAAAGAGCAAAATGCATAGTTTTTAATGCTGCACACTATAAGCATATTCATGCTTGTTGTCATAGGAATTTTTAGATGGGAAGGTCACTTGGTTGCAGAACCTGGTAGTAGAAGCTAATTTGCTGTTCAGACTTCAACCTAAGCCTATCAAATGATCACTTAATCACAACAATTTACATATATTTCTCAATATTTTTTCAAATTATTCCTTATATTTTTGCTAATAACTTCTTTATTTATAGAAAATTCATAAATTCATACTTTAGAAAATGAAGCAAAAAAGTTCTGAAGAAAACCTTCAAGGAACAATGACCTGACACAGTAAAAAACTCAGTTTGTCTGAGCTTCAGTACAACAGGAAGATGCCTTAGACCACTTCAAATAAGAAATCTGGTATCTTGCTCCTATAATCTCCAATTTGTTTTTATGGCCAAAATTCCTGTTGGCCTTTTGAATAAAAGTCCCAAGTTTAGTCTTGAACAAAGAAAGCTGAGAGTGGATGTTCATTAATGTCTATAAATACCTGAGGGATGGGTGTCAAGAGGAAGGGGCTAATCTCTTTTCAGTGGTACCCAGTAATAGGACAAGGAAGACTGGGTTGAAGCTAGAACATAAGAAGTTCGCCTCAACATGAGGAGAAACTTCTTTACTGTGAGGGTAACAGATCACTGGAACAGGCTGCCCAGAAAGGGTGTGAAGTCTCCTTCTTCTCTGGAGACTTTCAAAACCTCCCTGGATGTGTGGCCTAACCTAGTTTATTCTGCTAGGTTTGGGGAGTTGACCTTGATGGTTTCTAGAGGTCCCTTCCAACCACTAACATTGTATGATTCTATAAATTTGAGGGTAAGGCACAGACAAAAATCTCATTAAGTTGTGGTGTTGTCATTAAGTTTTATCTTCCTTGATTGTTAACTTGGAAAAACGTTTGGTATTTGAAGAAACAGAATAATTCCTGTCTTTAGCTTACATTAGTATCCAAGCATTTCTGATGAACCTTGCAAACATCTCCTGGATATCCATAACTGTTAATTTATTTCTTTAGATCCTTCAGGAGATTAGCACAATGACTTTACCCCCTATTTTCCCTCCCTATTACTTGTTATTTTTTAACTTAGTTGAAATCAGAAGATTTCAAGCAATATGGCTTGAAAAGTCTTACTCCAAATTATTGGCATTAGACACAATGAAAAAAGTGTGGCATTTACACTTGACTGAGAAACAATGTCTTGGCAAAAGAATGCCACTATCTCTTTTATACAGCAATTATATTTTGAGAAATATTGCAAGAAAAAATCAGGCATCAGGGAGACATAGTCAGAGAATAACTTGTGTTAATCTTTGATACAAGGCACTGTTATTTAGGCAAAACTGGGAAACATCCTAAATCATGAAACAGTTTGTGAAACCTCCATAGCAGGAAAGAATAAGGAGACATTAAGTCTCTGCTTGGACTCTGATATGTGCCCTATCTCCTTTTGAAACTACAAAGTACATAGTTATATTCAGACACTTCCAGTGAATGACCAAAAGGTAATGGTAGAAAAGTGAGAGATCAGGGGTTTTTTTCCTCCCAGCTTTTGATGCTTTAACTAAAAGTGAAACTTTTCTTCCAGTTTGCCATTGTCACGGTTTAACACTGGCCCGGCAATTAAACCGAATAACAGACGCTCTCTATTAGTCTCTCTCTCCTTGATAGAGAAAGGAGAGAGAATAAGGGAGAGAGACTTATGGGTTGGAAACTAAACTACACAACTTTAATGAAACAGTAATGATAAATAGGAAAAATTACTAAATATATACAAATATACAGGAAAATGGATACCACATTCCTCCCCCCTCCTTTCCCCCAATAACTCTCACGTCACCACCGAGGCTGTAGGGCAGCCCTGGGAAAGTCCAGGCTGGACTCCTGGAGTCGGCAGCAGTCGGGAACCGGAGGCAGGAACACACACAGATATGGGCTGGCATGGATCAGGACCACAGGCAGACGAACGGACGGGATCCTTCCAGGATGCCGGGTGAAGGAAGGGAAGCAGGAAATCAGGAAAAGATCTGGCTCGGCCCTTGTAATGCCTCAAATTTATACTGAGTGTGACGTATATGGGATGGAATACTCTGTTTGGTCAATTCTGGTATCTATCTTGTCTGTTCCTCCCCGAAGGAGGGTTCAGGTGGGACCTCTTTACTCCTTCTGGACGGTAAAATGTTTTCCTCAGAGCTGAGCAATGTCCTTGGCTCTGCATACCAGTCTCTAGCAGTAACTATAAACATCAAGTGTTATCAATCCTAGAAGCACACACTATCTGAGAAACTTAGCTAAAAGCAAAAGTACAAGACAGAAAATCACCTTTATCCTGGCCCAAACCAGGACAGCCATAGAGCACTTCACATAGAGATATGCAGTAGCAGGCCACTGGCATTTAACCTCACAATTTTCAGCTGAATCTCCTGAAATAATTGTGTTTTCCCCTTAAAAATTATGCTTTGCATTGTTTATGCTGTGGTTTTTTTATGGTTTTTTTATGTAAACTCTGCCCCCAGTTTGCTTTTGCCAAGACAGAACGGACTGGATTACTTGTTATTTTGTGAGTGTTTGTTCTGGGGGAATTAGATAAATGTTTGTGCAAGTGATACTGAATATAAAAACAGGATCCCAATATACATTCGTGCCATTAATACTGCCTTGTGGCTCACTGATTCTTGAAAAAATTGATGGTTATACAGTGAATCCTTAATTGAGCTTGCTGATTACAAATGCTTGTAACTAAAATAACAAATTATGACTGGCAGGTAAATATCATTCTTGTTTTAACCGAGGTAAAACAAATTAAACATTAAAAACCTTGTTAGCTACTAATTGCCAACTTCAATTCTTTTGAAGCATGAGCTTTGCTTAGAGCTAGACATGTTGTTAAAAAGCTGTCAGGTGATTATTTTCTTCACTGGAAAAGGAGTTCACAGCTTTGCTGAGTTCAAAGTTCATCTCAGCCCTTAAACTATCAGGTAGATTAGTGTACATGCAGTTTATGGGCCTCCAGCTTTTTAAGCATCTTTCAATTTAAATTTATGTATTAAAGCTTTGCAGGAGATATATGGATCCGCCATGGAATTGCTTTTGTTGGACAAGACCTTTAAGATCATCAGGTCTAACCACTAACCACTGCCAAGTCCACCACTAAACCATGTCCCTAAGCACCACATCTGTATGTCTTTTAATTACTGGGGATGGTGACTTCACCTGATTGACTCCCTGGGTAGCCCATTCCAGTGCCTGAAAACTTTTCAATGAAGAAATTTATCTTAATATCCAATCTAAAGCTCCTATAGCACAACTTGAGGCCTTTTCCTCTTCTTTTATCTCCTGTTACTAGAGAGAAATGACCAACCCCTGACTAGCTACAACCTCCTTTCAGGTGATTTGAGAGAGCAGTAAGGTCTCCATCAGCCTCTTTTTCTCCAGTATAAATAACCCCAATTCTCTCAACTTCTCCTTGTGAGATTTGTGCTCGAGACCCTTCATCAGCTTCACAGTGAAGCTTCAGCACCTCAGTGTCTTCCTTGCAGAGAGTGACCCAAAAATGAACTAGGGTTAAAGATGCAGCCTCAAAGTGCTGGGTACATCTTGAACTCTATGAGGGAAGTATGAGGCTGTGTTGAAATCTAAAGACTCTTCCTGGCTCACTGAGAAATTTTTCACCAGATGAGTCCAATATGTTACTATCATAAATTATTAAAAATCATTATGTTAACTGACCATAAGTAACTCAGTGTTCATACGAAGTATAATTCAAGTCTTCTGGAAAACAGTAACTTAATGGGGTTTTATTAATACTCTGGTTACTAAGTGGCTCCTTTGATTTACTGTGCTGTCTGCATGCATCTGACCACTCTTCCAGTACGAAACATCGTGTTTCAGGCTGGATGGAATGAATACTCCTTCATGGAATCTGCATCTAAAGTAATGTGGGTTTTTTTTCCCCCCAATATATCTTTCTTTCCCTTGAAACACAAAGGATCAGCTCTGCTATATGTAAGGATAAATTCTAAGCCTTTTCCCTCTTTACAAAAGCAGTGGCCTTGTTTTTTGAGTTTTTTGGGTATTTTTAGTTATCATTATTATTGTTAAATAATAATTAAAAAGGCTTTGCAAAGTTACAAATGTGCAGTTAATTTCCTAAAACGTAGTAAATGACACATATAATTTCCTTCAGATAACTCCAAAAAGTAGATCACAGAAGGTATTGGTAAGAATTGAGGCAGGAGAAAGACTTAAATAGATAAAAGTTTTGTAGTGAACTACTAGCACAATTAGTTGCAGATCTGTTTTTTGTGCCTTTGAGACACAGTTTTAGTCTGTTTCCCAGTTAGCAACTGAGACAATTCTTAGACAACAAAAATTTCATGTGGTTTATCTTCATCAAGTAAGTATAAAAGGTGCAGTGATATGATATGCTAAGTTAAATTGCTTTTGATTATATACCAGTTCTCCATGAACTTGTTATTTTTGCACACAATATTGTATTCTTACTTGTCACTTTTGACCTGGAGAACAAAGTGTTTCCTAGTATTGCTTTAGTAACATTTTATTTAGCTTGTGATATTCCCAGCACTTTACAAAGTATCTTTTATTATTTTTTGGTTGCTCATGCAATTTTCTTTTTGTTTACTACCTTATTTTAGAAAGTATACTGGAGTATTCATTCATGGAAGTACTTTGTGAAATTACATCTATTATACTACTGGAAAATTACCTGATTTATTATAAGAAGATCAGAGCATAGCTCAAGTGCTCGGTGCATTATCCTAAATGAAGCTCTGTCTCTGAGGGCTGCCACAGCCTTCAACTTGTTTAGCCATTGATTTCCCTTTAGAACACAAATGCTGTAATAATGCTACTTGGTAAATGTTTCTTCATTATTGAATAGCTGCTTTTTCCATGAGGTGGGTGTCAAATTCAGTTCCCAATCTGTCTGTTATTTGTTACATCCTTTGTATCTATCAGTAGAGATGAGCTGAATAAGTTTGGTAATTCAGTTGTGGAGGAAGTGCAGATTGCAAATTAAGTCGAACAGAGGGAAAGTAACTTGATAAAGCTTGCTTGTTTACATATCTTTGGTAGCAATGGTTCCCAGCCCTTTCAGAGGAAGCCTCACTAATGTTGAAGACATTCTTTTTGAGTACTGCACACTTCTCATGCCTCTGCCAGTGTCTGCACACCCTACTTTGCCCAGACACATGCTGTTTTCACTGCACCTCATCCTCTCAAAGCCATGGGCAGCTCCTTTCTCTCCTTCCAGAGGACACTTTGTCCCAGAGCATCCTGAGGGTAAGGAGGGACAGAGAAAAATCAAATACTGAGGTTGAGGGAGACTGTGGGCTGGTAACCAGTCTAGGTGAGACTGAAGGAAGATCCTGGGAGATGTGGAAAGATGCTCAGGTTAAAGTGGCTGTGACTGGAAGGTAAGAGCTAGCCAGAGGCTGAACAGAGGATATCTCTCAGCACTGGGTGTCATGGTTTATCATTTTACAAATGCATCTTTTTAAAACTGCTTGTGTTTATATATTCTGCCTTTTTTCAGGCATTACAGGAAGAGACAATTACTAATCTTTGGGGCATTTTACCAGCATAAGATCATAAAATTTCTGCACGATGCATGATATGTATTCCTGTAATTTAATCATCTGGAGTGTTTATTCAGAGTGTAAATGCTGGAAACAATGATGTTTCTGAGCTGATTTATGAGGTAATGCACTTTGTAATAAAACCTTCTATGTGCTGTATCTAAAATACCAAGTGTTAGAAAATTGCTGATCATCAGAAAAAGCACACTGATAATGAGCTTGAATTCTCTGTGTGCAGCTGCAGATGAGGATTGGTAGGAAATAGGGGGATACAGCAGAAGTGGCAGCTATCTTGCAAAGATTAGTAACTGAGTAGCTGAATGCCTGAAAACCAGTAGACTCACTACAATGAGTTTGAATTTTGTTGAGAATTATCTAGTTCCAGGTTGACATTTTAGACAATGCTTTAATAGTTAAAGCTCATGTGATGGGTCATGAAAACATCTTTTCCAGAGGAAATGCTTATGTCTAAACTTCTTGTGTGTTACTGAAAAGTTGTTTCAGTAGAAGATGGATGTCAGGAACGTATTGGTTCTATATATTTTTTTTTTTTTTTTAACAATTTAACAAATAGGGAGGAGAAAAGGAAGCACCATCAAGGTACAAGATTTTTTTGCAGGTAGATTTACCAAATATCAACAGGGAGTGGGAGGCAATATTTATAGTTTGAAGACTGTCTCTCTGAAGGCCAAGGGCTCTGCTTGAGATTACAGCCCTCACAACATAAGACAAAGAACCATGGTTCCTGCCTTTCAGAATAAAATCACCTGATGAGATTGTAATAACGATCTTGTTTCTTGTGAGCATTTTGAAAGCAGAATTACAGATATTGATCTTAGTGCACTTGGGTAGCTGATAAGAAGGAATGATGAGGGTTTCTTTTTGTATTGCTGCACTGTAACCTGGCCAATTTAGGCAAGCTGTGCCAGAAACTAGTCTAGATCACAGGCTGTGATTTGGCAGAGCTCAGTAAATACAGAACCTCATATGTGTGCATGTTGGTTTTAATAGCACTGCATCAAGGGCAGCAAAACAAAATAAGAGACTTACTTGAGACATTAAGAAGTTTTGTTATTATTAGGACATGGTTTTGTACTATGTGACATACAGGTTTTTTATGTTATTTTAAACTTAGGCTGATGGGCAAATTTTGTGTTGAGCTTTTCAGTACTATATTTATATGAACAATTGCAAGCACATAGTTATTTCAGAATTGTAACAAAATGCTTGATGGAGAGGATTTTGTTACAGGTCTTGTTTCTCTAGCCATCGAATAAAATTCTGTTTTGCTTAAGAAGTGTTTCCTGGAAATATTTTGGCTGGTGCATGAGTATTTCTTTTGCAGAAGCAGCACCAGGACACTATCGTTATCCTCTGATAACAGCCCCGTTCCAGTGACTTTATCTCATAAATAAATGAATGCATAAATGTGCATTGGGATGAATACACTTTAGATAAAGGCCAGGAAAAGTAATAATCACAGGATTTGGTGTGACATTTTGCCAGTACTCACACATATTCCTGACTTTTCTAACATTTGTTTTTTTCAACTCATAAATATTTCTGCAAAGTAGGCACACTGTTAAATGACACTGGCTTCCTTGGAGAGATTATATGTGTTAATAAATATGAGACAAAAGGTATTGGCTCATGAGGGTTTTTAAGTAGGTGAGAAAATTTGTAAAAATCAAGTCTTTTAGAAGGCAGAGGCCGTTCTGAAGAGCAGCACTTAATTGGCTCCATCTGAAGTTTTACTTTCCAGTATGCACTTACTTTTGGGGAAAAAAAACCAAACCAAACTAAACCAGCACCCCCTTATACCCACTACCCAGCCCCTCCCTCCCCCCCCAAAAAAGAACAACACAACAACAAAAAAACCCAAATCCTAAACAAAACAAAAAAAAAGCCCACCAAAAGAACCAAAACTTCTCGCACTTGCAGTAAGAAAAGTAAGTTTGAATGCCTTGTGAAAGGGAGTTAGTTGTGGGAACATGAGTATTCCTTTGATTCAATTCAGTGACACTGGGTTGTGTATTTTATAAGAACCAGGAGGAACTTCTGACACTTTACAGTTCCTAATCCTGTTGCAACTTTGATCATTTCTCTTTTTAAGCAATGACTGTAACTGGTCCTAACAAAGAGGAGTGCAATTGCTCAGCTCAGAGAGGTAACTTTTACATTTTGCAATATCTTTTTCATTCTAATGAAATCTTTCTCTCTGTTTCAGACAAATATCACTTGCTGTGTCATAGCACATGGATTTCAGGACTGCCTGTGAAGAGGTAAGAGCAGATATTTATTTCTGTTCAAACAATAGTAGAATCAAAATCAAGGAACTTTTAATCCTTTTTTATATGCAAAATCTTTTTCTTTTTTTTTTACCCTTCTCAGAAATAAGAGGAATTATATAATCAGATATAAGTTATTCAGCTGATCACAGATCAGACAGACTTTGTAATGCAAGATGAAAGAATTTACCCAGGTGTATTCATTGTTAGCCCTCACCTCAGTCCATTCCAATTTGCCTGTCTAGGCACAATGTAGGTGTAAGTAGCTGTGTTTCATGTGAAGTATGCTCTTAGTGAAATGTTTATACCTGAAAGCCTTCACATGAAGAAAAACATAAGTGGAACCAGAAATCTGTCTAGTGCTTTCTAGCAACATCAAGGGGAAAAAGTAGGAGTATAAGGAAAGGGAGGGGAAGAGGGGCTCTGCTAGGAGGAACAGAAGGAAAAGTGATCCCATTTTGATTTGATGACATAAGAGTTATTTTCACTTAGGAGTTTTGTAATGTCAATCCAAAATATTTCAGTGCCCCTTCAATAGAAATGGCGTAAGTGCTTTCCCTTCTGTGTTCGTACTACCTTATAGAAAGTAAATGAGAGGTATTTGTAGATATTAGAAGGGGCATCATATTTACTCAATGGTTGTTTATGAATCAATTGCTCTAATATGTTTTCATAAGTTCAGCTGGTGAGACACAGTGATAACCATTTGCACCAAATTACATAAGGATGTTGATACGTTATTAGATTAAAAAAAATCCTGACAATCACCTGTACACTAGGAATCCTAAACAATATTAAGGAAGTTATGTCTAGCAACAAGAAAACTGGTCATTCTTTAAGTGTGACCGTGACCTCATGAAAAAAATAGAAGTGGAGACATGGGAACAGCAGTAGAACCAGTTGGTATAAATTAGGGGGAAAAGGAACATAAGTAGCATTAAATCATGACAGAATTCTGAAAGGAGTAGTAGGATCAAAAACTAATATTAAAGCAAAACTTGCCTTTTGGAAAGGATACTGTGATGGTTGTCTAGGCTGCTATATAACATGCTTTAATTCCCCAGATGATCCATGCTCAGTCTAGATTTTATAATACAGTAAATCTCAGGATATTTGCCTGCAAAAAAAAGCATTCTTTTTAATTTTGATATTTGGTTTTTGGTTGTTTCTTTTTTTTAAGTATCTTTTTGAATGCACTATTGAGAAAACAAGAAGGATACATATTCTTTTCATAAGGGTTTTAATGTTTTTATTTAAACTGCAAATTAGTATACATTTTGTAGTAGCAATTAAATTCACTCTGTGCCCAGTAGCAGCAATTAAAAGAGCAACCACAGAAAGATGACTGGCATATGAATCCATTTTTAGTCTTTGAAAATCCATTTTTAGTCAGTGAAAGTACCTTGACAGATCTGCATCACTCTGTATCTAGCCTTTAATGGGGACATTGATTTCAAATTTAGCTCTTTAAAAATCAGATTCTTTGTTGGAGCTTCCTTGATAGACAAGAGAGGGAGGAGATTACTCCTCATATCCTAAAAAAGCTCAGTAATATGGAGATCCTAAAGTAGCTCTTTTAGATTTGAACCAAAAGATGTGCATTCAACTAAATGAACTAAAATTCTATGCATTCAACTCCATTTTATCTGCTTTTTGTAAAATAAGCTTGGTGCCACAGAATCAATAACTTCCAAAAAATTCTGAAAACTATGGTCTACATCTTTCTACCCAAGCCCATGAAAGTTAATAAAATACAGACTTTGAACCTGCTTTCATCAAATTCCTATGTCTAAATAAATTATCAGTAGCCTTATGCCTACACATAGTGTAATTTTTAACTACAACTTTGACTTTATCATTGTAAGGCCTCATCTACTTTTACTTTTATTCAAGGCAAAATATATTGAGCTGGATCTGAAAGCCCAAGAGAGCAGCGGCTGCTGAAGCTCTGTGACCCCAGATCGAACCAATAGATAGGGTGAAGATGTAGAGAGGCTTATATACACACAGCACATGTACACACTTCAGTTATCCATATATTTTTATATATATATATATAGTTTCATGCACAGCAAACCACACAGATCACATAGAGGCACACAGAGCAGTTGCACAAGCACAGGCAGTACCAACAGCCTCATTCTGCTCCCCTCTCTGTCTAAGCAGGATGATGATCCACTAAGTGAGAAAATATGCACATTTATGTACATTGTGGAGGCCTCCAACAGCTGAATTTAGACACCTAGTTTGCCCAGCAGCTCCCCCAGTACCCCAGTCTTCCCAGTTGCTAGGATTTGGGCATATGAATCCTGAGGCCTCAACTCCTCTCCAGCTGCTGATACAGATGTTCAAACACACCCTGTCACACATACAGAGTCTCTCACCCAGATGGGGATTTAGTAAGGGGATAGGACCCTCTGTGCTGGTCAGGCATAAGACATGACCAGACAAGCACAGAGACCAGAAAGCTATTTACATCTGAAGGCATAGGCTGAACAAGTGTGGAGACCAGAAAGCTGTTTGCATCAGACCAGCTTCTTTTTCTCACCTTAACCTTCTATTCCCCCTACTTCTTCCTCCACAAATCACTGAATCTCCTCCCCTTCTCTTCTTTTGGTCCCTCCACTAAACATCCAATATAAATCCTGTGCAGTCCAAGACCGCTTCACATAATGTGTCTCATGCCCCAGGCAGTGACCCTCACTCAGTCCAAAAGGTGCTCTGGTATTTTCTTATCATAATGGATTCCACATCTGGATGCTGGGCCTGAGGCTGTTGAGGGACAGCCCTGTCAGGGAACCAGACCAGGTTGTGCCTTCCTCTGGGTCCTTAATTTGGGTTCTCACCTGCTATTGTGCTCCTGTGCTCCTCTGTGTTTGTGGTGCTGGGTCTTCAATAAGCTGATGTCTCCTTTGATTGAAGTGCCTAGGGTGGACTTCTCCCATCTGCCAGTCTGTCTGTACTCCACTGCATGTACACTCCTTTGCAGACAGGGATTTATTACATAATCTATCAGCTGTGTTTATCTACTTCTTGATTTCATTTTTGCTTCTCCAATAGACGAGATAGTCCTTCAAGTTTCACCATGCAAGTATTAAGTAATTACTTCATATCATCATTCAGTTGAGTTCAGCATTAGGTGTAGTCATCCATTCTGTCAGGCATGTTGGTTCCCAGTATATACAGTTCAGCTCTTAATTTTAATGTATTTTTTTTAATACCTTAAATACCCTTTCTTAGTACCTTTTCCAGGCTCATCACCAAAAACTCATCTAGTACTTGACCTTCTTATGAAACTGACAATATCAACTAAAGAAAATAAATTAAGGAGGTACTGCCTCCTTAATTAACTTGTGATTCTATTACATTAGCACATCTTCACTATCAGTTCAATCACTCCAAGGCGCAGAAGTTTTGGTATTGTTTTATTTTTTTTAACTATTGACACAAAAAATAAAACGTGTAGGCTTTGTTCCATATACTTTTGTTTAATTAGTTATCTAGTGAGTACATCTACAACTTTCAGCCTTGTTTCCCCCTACCCCCTACTGCATGAAGTTCTCATTACAGTATGTATCTGTGAAAAATAATATCTGCTCTTCCATGGCAAAATAGTTACTAGATATTTTTTGGTAGAGACAGTGCAAGCTGTCATAAGGCATCTTGTCTATTTGGTCTTCCTCTTCTTCCCCTCCTTTTTTTCTTTCTTCTGAATATCTTATTGCCCTTCTTCCTCATCATCCAGTGCTGTAATCACCACTGCAGCGGAAACTGAGACTGAGAATGAGTGAGGCTCAGCTATATGATCCCAGTCACTCTTTCCTCCCCTAAACATATTATCTGTAGACTGTGCTGCCTTTGAAGGCATCTAAAAGTGACTTTAATCTGCAATTAAACACCTTCTGTGATAAACAATACAAATGGCACTACAAAAAGATGAGGTCTTGCACACATTCATACTTTTTTTTCTAAGAGAAGCTACCTGGTATCTGATTATTGGAAAGCTAGAGTTAATCTTTTTCTTGTGTCTTGCCCACTTGATACTTGTGGAGATTTTTCCATTGTTTCATATCTAATTGTTCTGGATTCTGTGGTCTTTTTCTTCACTGATCAGCAAATGTATCCATTGTACTGGTTCTTGTACTTATTAAACAATTTCCAAGACATAAGACTACCCAGTTCCTCTTGTAGCCTTTAGCCTGAGCTTTCTGAACTTTACAATAGCATAAATCATAGAGTCACTGAGTTCTTTAAATGCTCTCTTGTACTCACTTGACCTTATTTTATATCCTGAAAACTGTCTCTGGGAGATAAACTCAGCATCTGACATAATACTGTCCTCTACATTGAAAGTACCCTTCTGATGGAATGCAAGACTTACGATGATTATAATACATAAGAACATTTTCCCCTTTGATACTTTTCTTTTTGTGTTTATATTTTCCATGTATTTTATGAACTAGCTGCAGCTTTCTGACTTCTCTAACCTTCTAGCTTTTGAAATCTCATTCTTTACTTCTATTACCCTGGCTTTTTTCCCCTAATATAATATCAAATGTATTTAAATTAGCAAATCCATTGTTTCCTTGAAGTTTGAATTGGTAAACTCTTGTTTATCCTTTTTATATATGAATCCAATGAATATTCTTGTAGACTTCACAGATTTTATGATTAATATATTCTGTTGACCACAGTTCTAGTTACCTCTGTCTTAAATTCCACCTAGTTGTTGTGGTTGTTTTTTTTTTTCATTTTTTCCTGCAACAGAATGTGTTTTAAATTTTAAATAGTATGACATCTTAGGAAACATGCATGTTCTTCTAATACCCTTCAGTTTTAAGCTATCTTTCATCATCAACTGTAATGATAGAAACTATTACCAGTAAGCTCATCGGCAATACAGACATCAAAGCTTGTTTGCTTATAGTGTTAAAAAGGAAAGTCTTTTCTCAAAAAAAGAACCTTAATTCAATAAGAAATTAATATACATATATATTTTTATATGTATATATCTATTTTCCAAATATCAAATTTACAAGTTGAATTAATCAGATTGTATGAAACATGTATATTACCTGTAAGATTTCACTCTTTTGAGAAAATTACTTATAAAGAATGCCATAGGCAAATAGTCCTAAAAAATGAAAGAAAAATAAGATTAATTCAAAATTCAAGATTTTCCAGCATTTTTTTAAGATTGGAGTGTAAAATTTTTGTGCAGGATTGAAAAATCTTGGTACCTTGTAGAACAGATATCAAATGACAAGCTGAACACATCCCTTTGTATCTGGGCTGCATTCCAGTTTTTTGACAATATAAGTGCTTTTCACTTATGCTAGCAACACCCCCACAGAATGAGTAGCTGGACCGTTCAAGAAACATCCTTTATGTGCTTCTGACACATTTCCTACCTCTTGTATTCATTGCCATTACTGCCTTAAGCTTCTGACTCAATTTCCTTTTTTATTATACTGGGATTATAGAGCAGTGACAGGTGTATCTCCAAATACTCAGAGGTCAGCTTCCGTTCAAATAAGCACTGGAAAGTGTAGATATTTATTTGAAGTGAACTACCTACATATTAAAGCAGTTTCTGCAACCTGTTCTCCTTATTAGATTTGGATTGTTGATGCTAAAATCAGATTTCAGGCCTTAAAATTAAATTGCAGGAATTTATTTTATTTTAGGACATACCAGCAGAAGTGGAAACTAGAAATACAGGCCACCTTGCATAGAAAAATGGCTTCAGATATTTTCTTTTTCTTCTTCCTTTCTTTCACTGGCTCAAGGACTAAAACTATTGTGATGTATATGTTGAAGTGTTCTTACTGTTGGGAAACCAGAAGAAGCAAAGCTATCCAAACTGTTTTATTGCTATAAGACAAAAGTAACAGATAAAATAATATAAAGAGAAACATGTAGTCCTCTCTTGAAAACCATGAAGTATATTTAAAATTTCCTGAAATACTGAACAAGTGTTCTTCATAACAAAACACAGAAAAATCTTTTACATTTTTTTTTCTTATCAAAAATGACAAGAAAATCAAAAAGAGAGAAAAATGTAAAAAAAATAAATTCATGAACAGAAAATCTGCAACTAGCCTTATTTAGGTCAGACAAATTAAAGAACAAGTCCTGTAGGATATTGACTTTGTAACCAGCAGGAAAATTCAAAAGTGTGTTTCATACAACACCGATTTTGGTGCATTTTTCATGGGGATGCTTCTGCTAACACAAATGTATAAACTGTAATTTTCACACCTGTTTCCTCTGAAATTAATTCTTAGACATTTGTGAAGGCCATTTATATTTCAACAAACTCTTTATTGTATGTGTTTCTAAAATCCTTTTATGCAAGATATTAGGTTCGGACCCTATACAGAGCCAATATAGACTTACAAGTTAGGGAATAATGGAAAAAGATATTGAAACAGCCTTTTCTTCACTGCTTTGTTGCTTCTAATGGTCTGAGTGTGACCGTTTTCTGTGTTGAAACTGTCTTGAGGGCTCTGCCAACCTCTTCTTTTATATGATAGTGATCTGAAGCAGAAAGTTCAACACAGGCTGGTGCGGAAAAGAAAAGAGGGATCAATTTTCAGCCTCTGTTGGCTATTAGTTTGGGAACAGTAAGTAGTTTATAAACACCTGCCAAGGACATCAGTTCTTGACACATCAGTGTTCTTGTCAAGCTCAGCTTAAAGGAGCATAGAATGAGAGCAGAGGCAGTACTGTGCAGCTGCAACATTCACTGCGTGTCACTCAGGTCACAGCTACCTGTCCCTGCCTCTGCTTCCACTTGAAGTCACTGACTCTTCTCCCATATGGAAGCTCTTCCTTTCACCACTCTATACCACTTCCATATCCATTCCTTAGCCTACCTCATCGACTTCATAAACTTGTGGAACTTTAAGTACTTGGTTTTCTTGCCATCATTACTAGAGGTGCCAAACTCTATAAATAGGGTGATGAAAGAAGGATGGTAAAATTGTAAGCAGGGCTTTGTGCCTTACAGTTCTGGCTCAAACATACATTCAAGGTGCATTGGCTTAACAACCTTATACTGTTGTATGTACTGTTGTACTGTATTATGCTTCTCTGTCCATGTCTGCTGTAAGGTGATGCAGGTTATCATACATTTGAGCACAAGAGGATGCCTTGCTTGACCTCACACTGGCAGTCATAGTAACTCAGTTGACATGCTGTATCAGTTTTATTGCTGAAAGTTGGGGGTAAGGCAGATCACTCTGCCAGTGAAAAGTAGAAGGCTTGAAGGGATAATTATAGCACACCCTCTCATGGAATGCCTTAATAATCGGTGAAGAGAACAACAGCATGCATCAGCCACAGCCCTGCAGCTCCACACTCAATCACCCCCACACATGCACACCATCCAAATGTAATAGGTATCAGGGCACAGGCTAGACAGATGTTCTCTCTCCAACCAGAATAAACTTACTGGGGCCCCACGAATGAAAAATGTTGATGTGCACAGTAATTTACATGAAAACCTACATACAGGGCATCTTGCCTAAGTGTCAGCTCTGGAAAAGGATGCAGGAGTTCATAGCGTCATTTGATCCAGTTTTCTGGAGGCTTCAGAGGGCGTGGAGGAGGGAAGAAAAAATAAATTTCAGCAGACAAAAATGAAACATAAATAAATAAATTCCAGTCTTCATTCTCAAAGACTTCTCTTGAGCTCATCTAATGAAACTGAACTGTATTCTTCCCCTTTACATGGTTGTTAATGCTGCTTTCAGGTAGAAGAGAGAAGGAGGTAGCATAGCTCAAGATTTAGTTTTCAACACTATCATAAGCCAGCTTTCATAAAGCTCAACAGTAAAGTGGTTCATTAGATTTTAGAGTGACTGATGTAAAAAAGATCCCTGAGTATTTCTGATCAATCTTTCCAAGGGCCAAAATGTTTTCCTATTTCCAAGCTTAGTTTCCTTGTTTAGACTGAGTAAGTTCAGCCCACATACATTTAGAAACCGACTTGAATTTTAATTTTATTCTAACAGCTAATTGTGCCTGCTATGGTTATTTTCCTATAATTCCCACAAAGAAGCCCCTCAGCTTTTGCTGAAAGGCTTATTGGAGATTTTATAGGGCTATTGACCAAATCAGAAATGTGCAGTCAAGTAAGGCAGAGTTACTATAGTGTATTAGAGGTAGATTTTATTCCATTGCCAGCTATCCAGGGAGGAAGAAAGGCTCATATGCAAACTGCTGCAGGAGAAAGACATTTTATAAACAGCAGATGTTTTTAGACTAGCCCTTTTTATTTGGCCATAGTTATTTACAGCTCACTTTGTTCAACTTCCATTGTCACTTACTGTTTGCTTCATATCTCCATGGGAAGAGGAGTGGTCTTAGTCAGTAAAGCAGAAGATATGAGGACCCAGGGAGTTCAACAGTTTTATGTTTTCTTTATTTTAATGTCAAAACATTTTATGTGTGATATGAGAGGGAGTTTTTCAGATGTGCCAAAATCCTTACTCCTTTGATGATCCATTTATTTGATTTGTCTGTCCATGTCACTCAGTTTCTATCTCATCCTGCTTTAAAAAAAGGGAAGCTTAATATTAGAACAAGGCAGTGTGATGCCTTCTGACCAGAGCTTCTGCTGACCTCAGTGTGAGTTCGGTGTGTGAAATGCTTCATTATTGCTTCTTCTTACTTAGTTTAAAAGGAATAAAACCAGCATCAGAGCCACTTTCAAAGTTGTGGCTGAGTAATACAGATTTGCTACTGGTGTCCAGGAGAAAACAGTTTCCTAAGTTTGACTGTTGACCACAGAGCAGAAGTGACAGAACAGTTTGTCAGTGGAGAACATCATATAGAGCTATTTAAAGGTTGTCCTCGACCTTTCCACCTCTTTTAAATCCTCTTGAGAGAAATTTAAACTTTTCTTCTTCCAGTTGCCTACTGTCAGTACCATATTTGTGTTTTTTCTCTCCATGCTATAGATGTGAGCTATCGGAACACATTATGGGGGCATCTTTCAAATCCTCTTTTAAACTCTTGTCTGAGAAAGAGCCCTCAGATTCATCCAGGTCAGCCTTGGCAGTTAAAGTCCACAGCAAGGTTTTTGTTTCCTTGTTCTCCTCTCCAGCCAACTTTTTACAGACAGTGGATTGATATATGACCTGAATGAAGACAGGGGAAGGTTTCTTACTGACACTGAGTCCAAGATTTTAAATACTTTTTATATGTGAATTTTGTTCTGAAATTCATATTTGCATACATATATCTACATATCTACAAGTAGGTGTAGGGATCTAATATTGGTAAATTTGATGTTATAAGGCTAAATTTTTAGACTGTAAGCAGATTTCTCATATGAAAAAATGTTCTACTAACATAACTTTTGTCCATTTCTGAAGTGCTATAGGGATTGCTACCTTCAAAACAGCCTTCAGGGAAGAATTATTAAAAAATTCAGGTGCTTACACATGCAATCTTTTTCACTGCTAAAATCCCTTATGTATAATGCCCAAATGAGTAACACAAATAGGTAATGCCACAAAGACACTTAAATTGTTGGAAAGTCACTTACTGTGTATGGAATTCCTGATCTCTAATCATAATTGTAAAATACACAACTGAAGCAAGAAGTAATGTATGAGAGGGAATTGCTATAGGTTCATGCAGATTGCTCATATCATGCAGTGCTCATATCTGACTAGTTTGGAGGTGGTATTGCATGTGTTTTGGTGTCAAGATTTGTGTAATGTGTGGAACATCAGCTTTTATTTCATGTCTAAGTGAGGTGTCATCATTCAATACAAAGATGGAAAGTATGAGTGCAGCTGCTCTGAAGCAATTTGACAGGAGTTTCACAAATTCATCATGGGCAGAATAGCATCTTATTGGAAAATCTGCCTTTGCTATCTGCTACTTTAACCATCATTCTTTTTTTGCCTGAGCACAGTAGATGAAGTGATCCCTTGTAATAGTTTTGCCTATTCATGGAGATATTTATGGTAACTATACCTATCTGTCAACTCTTCTGCTTCAAAATACTGCTTCTGTCAATGCAAAGTTCTAATGAAGAAAATTTTTCTTTATTCCTTCCTTTGAAGACAAAGACAGGGATTTGTTTGCTGCAGGATGGTAACCAGGAGCCTTTCAAGGTGCGACTGCACTTAGCCAAAGATATACTGATGATCCAGGAGCAGGATGTGATCTGTGTGTCTGGTGAGCCTTTCTATTCTGGTGTAAGTAGTTTTTATTTTTTCTTTAAGATGTACTTTATACAAAGAAAAAATACTTTGTGTGTGTGTGCTCACACATGCATGTGTATTCATTTACTCGCACAGTTTGATATATCATTTTCTACTGTTAATATTAGAGTGTAAAGTGTTAATATTAAGTGTATTTTAATATATTGTCTTTTGAGAGTAAATCTTAGTAATACTCATCTAAGACACATCAATAAGACAACAAATAAGTTATATGCATAAGTACTTCATTTTTTCTCAACACACAGCCTTGAATATTTGAGCTGTTGAATGTGACAGGAATGACACAATCAGTGATTTTTGTCATGCGTACAGATACCTAAATGCACTTAATTATCTGAGTTTTTTCTGTGGAGCTGATAAGACATTTCCCAGTCATTGTTATGGCAGGAGTTTGCTGGGAGAGGAATTATGTGCTATCCTCTGTTGCTTTGGATGCTTCACATGGTAGCGCAACATCAGCCTTTACATCATGTGTTGCTAGTCCATGATGTGAAGGTCACTAGTTTTAGCAGCTAGTGACCTAGTTTTAGCACTAGTTTTAGCTAGCTTTATTGACACATCATGTCAATAAAGGTGGACTTTAGCTGTAACAGTGTAGTAGTGTGATTTATGTAGTACTTTTTCTACACGATGCGTCAGATTTCTTATTTAAGCATCATATTGGGTTTTGTGGATAAGAAAGTAAGCTTTATAGACAGTTACTTGGAAGATCTATAAAATGTTATTTAGAATCGTATAAGAGGTTTTGAACCTATTGTAATTCTAAGCTTTTGTTTAATTCTAGAAGATACCTAGCAGAAAAGGAAAATATTTACTATCCATTTCTATAGACATTTTTATAAATAATGTGATTATATTTTGTACAGTTATTTTTAATATTCACGAGAAACTTTGAAAAACATTCCGCTCTCCCTGTGAGCCAAGTAAAATTATGATAGGGTTTCATGTTAAATCTTAATCTTGGGCAAGGTAGTAGTATAATATCTGTTTATGTAAATGTTATGTGTCTGCTCCATGTCTACTTCAGTAATTAATTGCTACTGCTGCCACATCCGCATATCTCTAAATACATGTATAATAAAATGAAACAAAGCAGAAACCAGAAGTAAATTAATAGAATGTTAGTGGTGCTAACAGGGAGGAAGATTAATGGAAAGGCTATAGGAGAATTCATCTCACTGTTAAGAACATCACAAGGTGAATGGTTCTGAGTTTTCCTCTGAAACAGGAGAACAGGCTTCCTACACTGTTGCTATACAGGCTAGGGTTATTTCCAAATATAATGTATATTTGTAATGCAAATTTGACATTAGTTTTTGACAGTTTCGTGCTGTACAAATACAATTTACTAATATAGATATGTGCTCTTCCCATGGAATATAGATACTCTTTGCTAATCAGATGTACTGCTCCTCAACATTCAGCCCAGATAGAGAGAAATTATGACTTCAAGCTCAGGCTATAGTTGTTCAATTAGCAACACACTGCGGCACCATTGCTATACCAACCTCATTCTAGCATTATTTATTAAAAGATTTTATCACTCAAAAATATGAATTCCATTATTGTGCTGTAATATCAATTACATCTGCTGAACTTGTTATTTGAATATTTTAATGAAATGCATATTTAATTTATTTTTTCTGTTTCACAGCAATATTTCTTACAGTTTTGAGCTACAGTTTAGCAATGGCACTGTAAGAAACAGCGGATGATTTGCAACAACAATTACACTCCTCCTATATTATTTGCCTGTTGAGTGCATAATCACTAACTGATACTGGTCTGGGGATGAGGAGAGGTTTTGGAAGCTGTTTTTAGTCTAGTGACTTTTGAGCACTTTACACAGATTTCCTCTGCGATGAAGACGAGGTCTTGAATCAGTAGGCTCATTCCGACAAAGGATGACTGGCATTTAACAGACAGCTTACTGTCCTTTTGTCACAAGACATTTAAATCATCAGGGATCATTTTTTTTTTTTTTTTTGGGGGGGGGGGCATTTTTTCCCATTTCTATTCCCGATTTATTAAGTTTGTTTGCTTTACTTATATTTTTACTTTGCTTGGTTGTTTTTATTTTGTTCTTTCTGCCATTCTAGATGACTGACCACAACTATTTTTTTACAGGAATTCTACAGACTAAGAGCAAGTGTTTTCATTAGTGAGTAACACTGAATGCCTCATAGAACAAGCTACAAAGAATAAAACCAGAATTTTTAACTGAGGAACAATAGCATTCTTAGAGACAAGCAGCTACAGGAGCAGTTTTTTAATCTGTTTTTTTATTCTTTATAATTCTTTATAATCTTTTAATAAATAATCTCCAAATAATTGTAAGGTTTTGCTAATCACTCTGCATGTAAAGGAATGAGAGTCTTATTATGTTTTTAATCCGGAACAGTATCTCTTCTGTTTGTTGGGGATGAACCAATTTCCATGCCCCTCTGTGTAAGACAGACTTGAAACAGGCACTTAACGTTCCAGTGCTATCCTGATCTGCATCCTGCAGAATAATCTAAATAAAATCAATGGCTCCTTACGAATGAGGTCCTGCTTAATGTGCACTGGAACACTTCCTTTTCAGTGGAAAACAGCTCAAGTTTCCCAAAATCTAAGAGATGCAAAGGAATCTTGTTTATTCTTTCATTGTATGCAGTTTGGAGTAAGACAATAAAATACATAAAGGATTACAAACAGCATAAACAGTGTTAAACACTGAAAAAGAAAGCATTTGTTTCTTAATAGGTTGCATAAAATGATAGTGTTAATGAGGGTCTTGCAGAATTTGTACTTGTAGCCATTCCATAAAGCATCAGAAATGATTCAGATGACCACAGATTAGAGCTAAATTCAAGCATCAGTTGCATCAGTATTATGAGTTTTCTTCAAGTGTGTAACAAGAGTTGCTTTCCATGATATGTAGAAACATGGTGAGTTCTTCACTGCACTACTGCTAGGGATATCTGATGGAGATTTGAACTCCAGTACTAATGACCAAAAGTGAGATGAGAAATCTTGTGAAACTCAAAACCTAGAAGACAGTGTCTTTACTAATCCAAATGAAAATCTTGCCTCTAGAGAAGCTTTATAATTTTGGAAGTGTATGCTTGACTTAGAGTAGCTTGTGTCCTGAAGATATCCATGAGTCTCTACCACTGGAAGATAAGACAGGTGACCACTGGGTCAGCTAAACTTTTTTCCTCCCCCAAACTGCTGTACTCTCAGAAAACATTTTCTCATACTGCTGGATTTGCCAACAGACAGCTTTTGTCATAAATCTCCATGACAGTTTCTTGTGATACAGAATACTTAATGATTTTATTCTCTTCATCTGAAAAAGAAATGCCCTGAAAACTGCTGAATTAAATAATGTAGGAAGATCACCAGTGTTTATGGCAGACAACATTTTTTTATATTTCCTTTTAATAACATTTATTGGATTACATGAAATTATACTCACAAAATTTTGCTATATGTTGTTCCAGATGACAATGTGCAATAAGGTAATTATATTTAAATGGTAAAGGTGGTATACTTTTAAGTGTAACTTTTAATTCAGAACCTATAACTTAACTGTAACTTTCCTGAGCATTCGAATGAAGTTATTACATTTCCCTTACTTTCATATTTTAGAGTTTCTGAGGCTTCCTGAAAGTGAATTATATATCTGTTACATTAGGTCCTTCTTTTTTTTTAAAGTTTAAAATTTTCTTTCCAGATATTGTGGTGTGGATAAAACTGATTTCTGTGTTGTATTTGTTTATTCATTTACTGGTTTGATTCTGTCTGATTGAATAGTATGAACAGTGCCAAAGTGAAACTCTCTGTCCTGGAGAGAATTGCAAATATGTGAACAGACAGGTCACCTTTCAACTGTTTTCCATTCTTGCTACCTTTAAGAATGGCAATTTCTTTTTATCTGTTTGTTTGGGTTTTTTTAAATCATGTTGGTATCTGTCAGCTATTCAGTGGAGTGAATCCTTTTTTTGCACAGGAATCATCAAGTATCTATCAGATGGTGTTAGCTTTTATTTATTTTTTTTTCCCCTTGTCAATCTGGACAGCTTTTAAGAGACAACCCAAAACTGACAGATGCAAATATGATTATTTGGGGACAACCCAAGCCAGCTTATTTTTCTGCAGCTACTTAAAAATAAAAAGCACAGCAATTTAATGAGGTTCAAACACAGGGCTGCCATTTGTGATGCCAAACTTGATAGAAAAGGGAAGTTTTTCCCCTCTGAAAAAGACAAATATTACAGACCAGAAGACACTTGGAGAACCCAAAGCATTGATCAGTGTCTATCAAAAAATTACAGTGTTTCTTACCATGTCTAGTGGGAATTCAGATCCATGCTGACTTTAGGTTTATTTCTAGATTAAGAAACGCACTACTTATGAAGGTGTAGTTATGAAATAAATCACTCCTAGGAGTAGAATCTTTCTAAGTAGATATTTAGGTGAATGTTTCTGCTTTTAGGCATATACTGTAGAACTGGAGGATCATTTTGAAGTGAGGATCAGAACAAGAGAAGGGTTGGGTGCTCCTGCTTGTTCAAGTCAGGGTTAACAGGCTACACGGGATGGCTGAGTTTATCTCCAGCATGGCTGCAGAGGAAGGGGAATTTGCAATTGCCCAGGCATTCTGCCTCCATCCTTCACTGCCAGCCTTCTCCAGTTGCATGAGGAACTGAAAGGAGACATGCTTCAAATGTCACATGGCAGAAGTTGTTAGCAGCTGAGCAAGTCTGCTGGCAAACCCTGCTAACAGTGTTAATTCAAACTGGAAATGTGACTGACCTGTGTCCTGTGTCCTTTATACTCAGAATGACTGTTAAGGGCTGAGTGCTTATGTCAATTAACTCAAAGAAATGCCAGTAAAAAAGAAAAGCATTACAAAGAGAGGATATAAAGCCTCTCGTCCTGAAAATATATGAAATAAAAATTAAAAAACACAAAAAACCCAACAAAAAACCCAAACCAAACCAAAAAAACCTCAAGGCATTTCGTAGTAGGATCACTGGTAGCTGATAAACTGCATGAGAGCATGGCCTTGAAGATATTGTGGCATTAAATACTACCAGGTTGATCTGTGAAGTTGCTGACAATGTATTGATTATATCTTCATATTTTACTTAATATTGTATTTATTTTTTCACTTATATATTCACATTTTTAAAATTATAGTCTAACATTTTTCTCCTTTTTTCCCATTTTTGCTGTGCTATTGTATATTATTTATGCCACTGTGAAAAGACCTTTTTTTCTATCTGTATTAATCTTTTATCTGTATTAATTCTCATTATTAGTACCTTTACTCTTATAAGATGAATAACTAGACACACTGGTGTCCCAAACTGAAAATTTTACATCTATATCCTGGTAAAAAAGTTGAGTTATGGAATACTGAAGTTACACACACTGTTAACTCCATTTTATGAAGTTTAGAAATGTCTTTATCCTTTGTTCAACTGTTACTTGACTACTTTCATATAGATTATTAGATCACATTAGATTACAGGCTTATAGAGAATAAGTAATTCGAAAGTATTACTGATCATCATCACTGTTAAGAATCAGGCAATTAAATACTTTTTTTTACATCACATACCAGTCAATATGAAATCTTTGACTCTTTACTATGTCCTAAGATTAAAGAGTTACAAATAACATTAACTCTTGACTAAATACTTAGTGATTACAAAGGATTCTCTATTTTCCTTTCCTGACTTTTTACTCTTGCTATGTGCTCACAAGGTCATTCTTAACTTCTAATCTCATTTAAGATGATCTCCATGATCTCAAGAAGATCATTCAGATTTTAAGGATATATTTTAATACATATTTAATGAAAGCCTGAAAAACATTGCTTCTGTTTCACTGTGTAGCTCTGAGGAATAATTTTTTGGCAAAACTCTTAGATCTCCTTTCCAGTCAATGAACATATGTGTGGATCAGGAATTTTCTGAGTTAGAAGCATGGAAAATGCTGACAGCTTGGCAGCAGCTTTGAGTCTTTCAATAAAATGATAACTACTTTTGTTCTGTTCTAAGAAGCAGCTGAAACACTGCTCTGAATCTTGCATTTAAAGATCCTAGGAGCTCTAACTGCCCCTCTTTTTGGTGTAAGGTAGGTAGCAAATGTGATATTAAAATTACAAGCTGACAGGACATTTAGTTCTTGGTATTGAACTAAACAGCATTCCATCATAATCAAATTCTAGTTTTTATTGGAGATGAAGTTGCTTTTTTGAACTTGGAAAATCATTGCAAATTATATCATAGGAAAATGCAAACTGAGGAGAAAGAAACACTATGGAAAACATTAATAGACAAATCCACATCTGACAGACTTTTAGTTAGGTTTTATTTTAAGCAGTTAGTTAGAAACAATGGAGTAGCACTAAATTTAACCCGGAACAGCACTTTAACCTAGAACAGCATAAATCATCAAACAGAATGCTCAGAGCACTTCTTTACTAGTCCAAAATGTGTTGCCTTCCAGAGCTGATGCCATAATTTATTAATTGTTGTAATGCCTTTTAAGAAGTAAAAGTTATTAGGCCAGTGAAAAACATTTTATTATTGCTATTTTTTTTTTCAGTTAAAATGCTGATTAAAGCTTTCAGAACAAAGTAATCTGCTTCAGTTTCCTTGTCAAAGTTTGTAAGACTGAAAAGTGTTTTGAATTAGCCTAGGTTAGATATAATGCAGTGCCTTCATTACATGTAATGCATCACTATAGTGGATCTAGTTTGGAATAGTTTCATAGTGATTGTACCTTCTGTCTCTTTTTCTGATGAGAGACTTCTCCAAACCTGACTGACCCTGTCTATCTATACTGATTGTGCTGAAATACAGGAACATATGTTGAGAAAATATATGTGCAGACTTATTCTGTGCAATATATATGATAAAATTAGTGTAATTGCTACATGTAGATGGCATTAAAAAAATCATATCTTCCATGAATTTATGCCATTGACATTTGGTAGATATGCTATTAGGATTTTTTCTTACCAACCAAAATGACTAATAGTAAATGATCTTTGGAAATAAAGTCAACAAGATGGACTAGAAAAAAAAAGTCTATTTTGAAAATGTTCATGTCTAAGACAGATACTTATAGAACAACTTATAAGAAGAGCAGTAAGAGGAAAAAAACATGGGTTACATTAAATAATTCTGTCTGCAATAATATCCTTTAAATCTTTGGTTAGAATTTTCAAGCATAGTTCAGAGGCCAACAGTGGCAGTGTTTGCATTAGTTTTTTAATTTGGATCACTACTGTGCTTTAAACTGAATTGTTGGATCATGTGCGCTTACCATGTTTTGGTTTGCATCAATGGGCAGTCTTGGAGTACACCAGCAGTATTCTTTTTACATGAAACTAAACTGGAAAATGTTCTACTAGAGCACAATTTTTGTACTTCAGCGTGGAGTCATCAGTCTGCATGTGGGACCAATTTAGGACTAGCCAAGGCTAAGATCTCTGAAATCAATGTAATGTGTAGTGAGTCCACACCTATGTTCTTACTGAATGGCAGTACTTGCTAATGTGTTATGAACTGCTTTTCTTCCAAACGGTGTCTTTTTCCTCTACAGCATAGTTTTCATGTGGTTTTCACATTCAGGAATTCACAAGTTTATTAAAACAAGAAAAATCAGTGTAGGATGGAAGCACAGAAAAAACTTACTGTAGTAGGAATATAAATGTTATGGCAGAAAACATTTTGTATAACAAAGCTTGATGTTTGTTTGGTTTTTGTTTTTCTTTTTTTTTTTGTTTGTTTTGTTTTTTTTCCAGGAAAGAACAGTAACGATTAGAAGACAGACTGTAGGAGGATTTGGTTTAAGTATAAAGGTAGGATAATATTTTTGTTATTATTATTTTTATGTTATTATTCCATGTGACACAAGAAGTGTCTGTATATAGTTCATGTTGCTTTTAATGAGGACAAACTGTATTTTAGGTGACAAGAAACAAGGGAGCAAATATATTCTAGAATATTAAGACACTGTCACAGTAGGCAATCAGTGTCTATACTGCCCAATGGAATGGAAGGCAATGTGAAGATTCAAGCTGAGCAGCTCTGTAATAAGATTTGATATGAGAGTTGAAAAGTGTTTGTGAATTCACAGACTGTGGTCTTGTTTAACAGCACTCTAATTTAAGTGGTTATTAATGACTGGTAAGTTACAGTGGCAGGCACATGGAACAGCCAATAAGTTAATCAATTCTACAAAGTGAATCATTTTCATTCATTGCAAATCATTAGGACAGAAAATGTTATTGCTTTCTCATATTGCTTATTTTGCTGTAGATCAAGCAAAGGCAGCAATTTATCATAGTACTGTATTTTTTATTTCTTCAGTAATATTTAAGAACAAATCTAAGTGTAGGTGATCCTTTTTGAAGGAGGGAGGAAGGGATGAGGAGAGGGAGAAACAGTTAATTCCTGTCACCATTATCTATGATTTTGAAAACCTTACCTTAGCTTTAAATCTCAGTGTAGACAAAACAACATTAATTTCATGTTCTATCAAGCACAGTCCTCAGTCTCAAGATAGCAATGGAAAAAGTGAAGTATGCTTTACGTGAATGCAAAGAGGCTTAAATTATGTATTGTCGAGGTTTAAGCCCAGCTGGTAACAACCAGACCTCTGCTCACCACCCTGCACTGCACCATATGGGATAGGGAGGAGAAAAGTCCAACTCAAGGCTTGCGAAATGGGACAAGGAGAGGGAGAATTGCACTCACCAGTTATGTCATGGGCAAAGCAAACAGACTCAGCTTGGGGAGAAAAAAATAAAATTAATTTATCAGATAAGGAGAAAAAGAAAACAGAACCAGATCTTAAAATACCTTCCCCCCACCAGCACCCCTCCCTTCTTCCCAGTCTCGGATCCCTTCCCTGCTGCCTCCCCCTCAGGATACAGGGGAGGGGCAGGGGGGGTTTAGGGTCAGTTCCCCACACGGTGTTTCTGCCACTCCTTCCTCCTCCTCAGGGGGATGACTCCTCACAGCCTTCCCCTCCTCCAACGCGGGGCCCCTCTCATGGCAGAGAGTCCTTGAGGAACCCCTCCGACATGAGTCCCTCCCACAGGTGCAGTCCCTCAGGCACAGACTGCTCCAGCCCGGGCTGCACACAGAGTCACGGCTGCTGCGGGAGCAGTCACCTCCCCTGGCATGGGGTCTATCATGTTTTCTCACTTTATGATCCTTCACTGGATGCATGTCCACCTCTGTCCCACTGTGATCCTTTGGGGACTGCTCCACCGCCCTCCTCCATGGGCTGCAGGGGCACAGCTGCCATCTCACCATGGGCTGCGGGGAAACCTCTGCTCAGGCACATTCTCCTCCTCCTTCCTTACCTCCTCCTTGGTTCGTCTGACCCACCATTGTTCTCACCTCCAATCTTCTGCTCTCCAGGTCTTTTTCACAGTTCTGTTTTCCCTTTCTTGAATACGTGACTCTCAGAGGCACATCCAGCTTTCGAAACATACCTGCTCAGCCATGAGGGAGCTTTCAGCAGCTTCTCACAGCAGCCACCCCTGTAGCCGCCTTCAATTCCCCACCCCCCTTCTTCCAAAACAGCTGCAGAAACCCAAACCACACATTGAAAATGAAAGTATAAACTTCCCCGTGAACATCTGCTAGCACTGCCCCTACAAGAAGTGACTTGGAAGAGGGATTAATGTGCATTTGTCATTGATAAGAATATTGCTGAATAGCAATACCGGTTGTCAAAAAAGCTCTTGGTACACTTGCTGTTATCTTGTTGACTCACTAAAGACCAAAAATAATTGCTATTCTTTGGCCAAAGTTTCTCATGAGTTTAGTATACAGCACACAAGTTCTTTTCCTTTGACTTCTTTACATGGTACAGTTCATAGAACCATAGAATCGTCTGGGTTGGAAGGGACCTCAGAGATCATCAAGTCCAACCCTTGATCCACTACTGCTGCGGTTACCAGACCATGGCACTGAGTGCCACATCCAGTCTCTTTTTAAATATCTCCAGGGATGGAGAATCCACTACTTCCCTGGGCAGTCCATTCCAATGCCTGATCACCCTCTTGGCAAAAAAATTCTTTTTAATGTCCAACCTAAACCTCCCCTGGCGCAACTTGAGACCATGCCCTCTTGTCTTGCTGAGAGTTGCCTGGGAAAAGAGACCGATCACCCCCTGGCTACACCCTTCTTTCAGGTAGTTGTAGAATGATGAGGTCTCCCCTGAGCCTCCTCCACTCCAGGCTGAACAGCCCCAGCTCCCTCAGCCTCACCTGATAGGACTTGTGCTCGGGTCCCTTCACCAGCCTGGTTGCCCTCCTTTGGACCTGCTCCAGGACCTCAATCTCCTTCTTGAACTGAGGAGCCCAGAACTGGACACAGTACTTGAGGTGTGGCCTCACCAGGGCTGAGTACAGGGGCAGAATCACCTACTTGGACCTGCTGGCCACGCTGTTCCTGATCCAGGCCAGGATGCCATTGGCCTTCTTGGCCACCTGGGCACACTGTTGGCTCATGTTCAGCTTCCTGTCAGTCCAGACTCCCAGGTCCCTTTCTGTCTGGCTGCTCTCCAACCACTCTGTCCCCAGCCTGGAGCTGCACTTTGTGGCCAAAGTGCAGGACCCGGCACTTGGCCGTGTTGAACCTCATCCCCTTGGAATCAGCCCAACTCTCCAGTCTGTCCAGGTCCCTCTGCAGCTGATTCCTCCCTTCCAGCTGATCGACACTTCCCCCCAAGCTTAGTGTCATCTGCAAATTTGCTGATGGTGGACTCAATCCCCTCATCTAAATCATCAATAAAGATATTAAACAGAACTGGGCCCAACACTGATCCCTGGGGGACACCACTAGTGACCGGCTGCCAACTGAATGCAGCACCGTTCAGCACCACTCTCTGGGCCCGGCCCTCCAGCCAGTTCCTAACCCAGCACAGGGTGCTCCTGTCTGAGCCCTGGGCTGACAGCTTTTTCAGGAGAATGCTGTGGAAGATGGTGTCAAAGGCCTTGCTGAAGTCCAGGTAGACCACATCCACAGCCTTCCAGTTCATGGAATAACGAAATGCTGTGTTTGTCAGTGTAAAGTCATACATATGGGTGAATGAGGTTTTGTTTAGGTGGTGATAAGAAGTTACAGTTACCCAGTTACAATAAGGACTTTTGAGATTTGGAGAGCAAATCTTATAGAGTCACTAAAATTTACTTTTTTAATTACACATTCAAATAGGTTATCTTTAAGAATTAAAATTGCTAAAAATTTCAAGACCACATCATTTAAGGAGGGGTTTCATTGTATAAAATAAAATATAATCGGGAAATACAAATTAATAGTGAATGTGAAATAGCCTTTCTTAAATTAGTGGAGCAAGATATTCTTAGATTTTCAGAGCAAGATGTAATTTTTTCTGAAGAAAATTCTTGGAAGTTGCAAAATAATTTTAAATTACCAGAACAGATTGTGAACTCAGCCTTGTAGGGTTTTTTAAATTATTTTTTAATTTTTTAAATTTATTTTCCTCTTGCGAAAGAAAACAAATTATTAGAAACAACTACAACATAATTGACAAATAAAGGCTTTAAATCTAATTACGTTATTTCATTTGAACATATTGTCTAACTTCATTTCATAGATCAAAATCATTCTAAACTGTGAAAATATGAAGCTATATAAATTCTCGTGTAAATAGAAGATATATCTTTCACCAAAGTAAATCCAAATTTACTTGGATGCTGTAGACTAGACAATTAAAATGATGAGCAGAATTGTGTGGTCTAGGGTATTGTGTTGATTTTTATCAATAGTATGATTTCTTTTCAATTTATTTTTTTTTAATCAATGAATATGGAACCTCTTTTCTAGATTACATTATTAGTAATCCTGCTTTCCGCTCTTAAACATTATTATGTTTTTTAATGCTAAATTTGACAATTATTTCCTATCAGAAACCTTGCATGATCAAATAATCTTTTACCTTTCTCTTGAGTACATTTTTGAAGTATCTTATCCCACCTTAAGTGTTCTGGATGCTTGGGATTTTTACTTTCTCTTCCTGAAGAGCAAAATATCAAATGTTAGTAATTGCAGAATGAAACCATGCACTTTTCTTTTAGTGACTTGTCGGTGAGAGGAACTCTCTTCTTTAGTGTTAGAACCTGGATGTTCCAACTGTATTTATAAAAATCAAAGATTCAGCTAACTGCTTAAAAGAGCCCTGCTTGGAATGTTGATTTTTGCACAAGGTATGAGCTCTTTAAAAATTGCGTATCATCTACTATTTAAAGGTTCAAGAACAAAAAAGAAAAAAAAAATGTGTTTTGCTATTTTATTTTACTGAATTTAAAAGTGAAAATGTGGCTGACTCTTAAGCAGAACTAAAATGATTTACTCTTCAGAAGGAATTATTTTCTAATTTCTGAAGCCTTTTTAGAGCCCTTAGTAATAAATTTCTTTGTGTGAAGGAATACCATGGAGTTAGATGTAGAAATTGATGTGTGTAGTGTAGCATTTCAATCATTTATCACATCTCTGACAAGCCTGAGATGCAGAGATTTGACACAAGAAAGTGCTAAGTGTTTGACTTCTGAAAGAATATCATGTTTCTCAGTAATGGGAGCAGAGTGTTCTTGTGCAAATAGGCAATAAAATTAATAGTTCATTAAATAAATTTAAAAGCTTTGCAGTTAGATTCTGACTCCTGGCTACCAGGACTCTATACAGTGCCATTTTCCTGCCTGTTTTGACCATTCTTTTTAAATGACTTGTGGTACTACAGATCTGCAGAGATTCATTTTTAGTTTTCTGTTTGACTCAATCAAAAAATCTCTAAAGTAAGTATGTGCACTGGGCCTTCTTACACTTAGGTACATATTTAGATGGTTCTCTTTCTCTGCATGAATTCTGTGACAATTTTTTTATTAACACATTTTCCCTGTGTTTCAAGTTGAAACAATAAAAGCATTTTAAAAAGGCTTAGGAGGCTTATTTAATAAATTAACCACCTAGCTTTAAGTATAAAATTTTATCTTTTAATCTTTAAAGACTTGTCTATTTGTAGAAGTTGGTGTTGAACAAATTTTGGAAGTGGTATTTTGGTTCCAGCTACACATTTCTATTGAAAAGGAAAGTCTAGAAGTGCCAGTTAACATTGGCACATTATTGTCCATATAGTTTAATTGCTAGTATGATTTCTGGCACAGTTTTGGCTTAAACCACCTAGTATTCCCTAAGACAGTCTGTGAACACAGTCCAAAGCTTTACATGGACTGCTTCCAATAGGCAACATGTATAAAGTCACCCTTTTTCAGATGGAAAGATAGTGATTAGAGCTTCCTCTGTGTCTTCTAGTAGGACCACTCTTCAAGTGGCAAGCTATATTTATTCCACGTTCATCCTTTCTTACTTAAGGAAAAATGTCAAAGAAAATTTGAATTCCAAAGAACAGAGTATGACAGAGGTCTGAACCATGAGTTTGTTCCCTCCTCTGGGCTGAGGTTGTGGACTACACATTCAAACTAGAGAAAAGGAAAATTTGAACTAATGGAAAAATGGCCTCTTTTCCCAGAGTTTTCTTCAGCAGAGTTTCTTCTAAGCCTATAAAGTCAGAATTAAGGTACACACAAACTTCTTCTGTAGGACAGAGTATCAAGAACTGAGGATTCATGATGCAAGGCTTCAATGTCAGTCTGAAATAGTATTCAACAAGATATTGCAAGAATTTATATACAGCTTTTCTAGCTTGCTGCCAATGACTAGATATAGATAGATGGTCAACTGTTTTCTTTTTCCCATTCTGATTTTTTTATTTTTTAGAATGATAAGCAATACATCCTATGACTAATGTAAAAGGAATCATGAGCATGGGCCAGACTGAGAGAAGATAACTTTTTTTCAGTAGGACATTACTGAATGCTTCTTTAGATCTGCAGTGTAAATGGGTTTAACTAGATACAGTGAATGAGAGAGGAATAATCATTTTGTGTGTATTGCAGGCTGGCTTAGTAATAACAGTAATTTTCCTCTTTACTGGAGATCTGAGTCTTAAGAGGGAAGGGAGGCCATTTCACTCAGAAAAAAGGACCAATGTTACACGTGCTGAGCTTTAAAATCTACACTAGTTTGCTGGGCTTGAAATGTCCTGGGTAGTGCAATATCTGTGTAATATTGGAGGCTTAGGAAAGGAACTGAATAACTGACTGAAATTTTTTTTTAGTTGATAAATTTGCAATTAATTAAATGTGCATGTGATTAAGGAAAAATGTGGAGCTTGTGGCTTAAATCTTAGAAATGTAGTGAGCTTAAATCAATTGTCTTAAGTGAAGCTATCTTTTATTTTCGCTGTGAAAACCACTGAAAGATATTCAAGGTTTAATGCTACAATTTATTTAGTCTGAATACATCTCTATGCCTGTCTATAATAAAGGTAGTTTCATGGTTTTTGTGGAGTGAATACTCAGTCCGTGTTACAGATGCCAAGACATTCTCTGTGTAGAAATGCTCATCTTGCACAATGCCAATGGAGATATTCCTGTAGACATATAATGTTGCAATATTACTGAAATCCCCATTAACTCAGTGTTTATGGATCATTTGGGTTGACAGACACTAAATGAAGAAACTTTAATCCTATTTAAGATTCTACGGGTTCACAGGAAGCTCATTGTTTTTCCATGGCAGAAGTAGCTGAAGTCTGGGAGTCTGTTCCATTTCAAACAATTTGTTATTGCATGAGAAAGGGAGATGTACTCTTCCTTAGACCATCAAAATATCCATGTCAGCTCTTTTCACACCTTAACATGGGATGTCTGAACCTAAGGAAGCCTTTCTTTCTTTCTTTGCTTCGGAGAAGAGCAAGTAAACCTCAACCAGCATTCCTAGGCAAAATAACAGTATGGCAGACTGTAAATTCTGATGATCTGAAATTGTACAGGTTACATCCAGGCTTATACTATTATGCTCTCTACAGAGGAAAAAATATTTGTATCCCTATGTACATTTGCCTCTCTCTCCCTTTAAGTTTCCTTTTTATTTAAGGTTCTTTTTAATGCTTTATTCTTAAGCACCATGAATGTTTCTAGTTCCAACAGGATAGCTTGAATGAAGCAAGAGCATTGAATTGCTTTGACTTGTTGAATTGCTGTCAGCTTTCTTTATTTCCCTTTTATTTTCATTTATTGAACACCTACTGTTCCATTTCTTAATATTTCTTTTTCTGCTCCTTGTTACTTATCCCACTGCTTTGCTTACTCTTTGTGCTTGCCTGACAGGTACAGAAACAAATAAAGACTGCTTTTCAGATGAAAAGTCCAAACTTCCTTTCTTGGGCTTTTGTTTACTGTTTCTTGCCAGCATGAAAACTAAGTGGTCACAGCATGGCTGCCCTTACAGTGTGATGGCCATTTTGATTTTGTAGGACACAATTCATACATCAAGTTCTCTAAAATTCACAGAAACTGATGACCTTGTCCTTGCAGAATTTTGAACATCATGCAGTTCACTTCCTGAGCTGATGGTGGAAACTGAGAATTCCTTTATGAGAGGCAATAAGTAATTAAACCAAATCAACTATTTATTGTTTTTTAAAAAAAAACAGAAACAGAAAAGAAAATTGTGTTGTTTCCTTGATCTCTGAAAACTGCAGTTTGAAAAAGGGTAAAATATGATTTTAAGCATAAAGTCTGATAAGATTGCTATTTATTCTATTTTCAGGGTGGAGCAGAACATAATATTCCAGTGGTCATTTCTAAGATTTCCAAAGAACAAAGAGGTGGGTGTCTGATTAGTACAGTGTGTTTGGATGTGCTCCTTAAAGAAAGGTGCATTAGGTCTTGATATTCTTCACAAAATGTCAAATAAATGGTTACCATTTGTCTTCCCATATCATTATGATCTCTGTCTTCTTCAGAACTATTCTTTGAAAAAGCATGGGATCTGTATTTGGAATATTTTATAAACAGTCTTCAACATGATTTAAAATAATAATTAAAAAACCCACAACAAACAAAAAAGTGCTTGTAAATCATTATTTTTAAGGAGATGAATAGTAAAGTATTTATAACAGGAAAATATTTAACAAATTTAAATTTAATGATTTTGTGTCTTTTATTCTCAAATGACTGTTGCCAGGAGCCTTTAGCAGATCAAATGTTTGGCCATTAAAGGATGGTAAACCAATAAGAGAATGTAATCTTTTCATATCTATTAGTAGGGTAATGCTCATACAAGAATGAGTAATGACAGAACTTTGACAATACCCCTGTTATTTCAGCATTAGATGTCACCATTGCAGCAATTAATGTATAACAAAACTAATACCACATAAAGTGTTAACCATACTTTTAGTGCAATGAGAGCTGGTGCTTTATCCCCATATTTTTTTGAAATTATTAGAATGATATAATGTGAGCTAGGAAGAATGGTAATGGTTAAACAGCTCATCATATGTGCAGTGGTGAGAGATGAAGGCCATGAGTCAGTAGTAGTATGGTGTATTTAATGTCTCTGTAATGTTTGTGTATTCTTGTGTACATTCACATAAGGTCAGAAACGTAAACTTGGAAGCATTTCCCTCCATCTGTAAGTCAGCAATTCTGTGATGCTGCTTCTGCACAATTTAAATGTGCCAGCATAAGAAAATCTCATATTCACCCACACAAACAGAGATACAGGGGAATCAGTATCTTGAGAACTGAAAGCCAGCCCTGAAAGGTGGATGTGAGAATTTTATGTAGGGAGGCTACAGAGCAGCATGGAATGAGCCCCTATGGAAAGCAGCAAGTTTAACTTTAAGAATTGAGTTTCTCTTCAATATACATAGATATATGTAATTCATAATAATGTACTTATTATTATTATAATATATGATAATATATATGATTATATATATAAAATATATTTTATATATATAATCATATAATATATTATATATTATAATAATAATAATAATGTAATAATGTGGCATATGTATTACCTACACTGTCTTTAAAGTTCTGTTAAACACTGCAGGAAAAATAAGAAACGTAGGCTTAGGTTTAATTGAGCACACAAAAGTGCACAGTTTTCTCTTGGTTTTGTCACAATTTTCTCTTGGTTTTGTCACAATTTTTTTGCTATGGTATTATTACTGCTGCATTATTACTAACCTCAATACCTAGCTGAGATATAACGAGCATTACTGCTTTCAATAAAAATACTGCTCATTTTTGGCTGGGGTTTTTTTGGTTTTTTGTGGGTTTTTCTGTTGGTTTTTTTTTTTTTGAGAGGTAGTTCTGGAAGACATCTCATGTGTATAATGATATTATTGTCTTGTGGTGCAGAAAGTGTCATGCCATGTGTCTATACTTGTGATCATCATTACAGAAAATGCTGTTTGACTCAGAGCCTGTATCTCAAAGCTGTTGCAGCCTTGGTTATGCCCTCTGCCCAGTTAACTCCAGCTGTTTGGCCTTCTGAACAAGGAGCTGAGACTTGTTGCAATTCTTAAATCAAATGATACACACTAGGTTCCTTGGCACATTAGATCACATATGAGCTGTTACTACATGCAAGCCCTGTCTCTGAAGAAGAATGCTGAAATATGCATTTATTAGGATGTTTATCTTCCAATTATTTAATCATCCTTTGCTACATCCAGCTCTTAAGACCAGTTCTCCAAACACATGCTTGAGTATTTTAATTTATGTCAATATTGATTTCAGATTTACAACTCGTGTAAATAAGTAAAGTTGTTTGATCAAGTCCAATTGTCATCTTTTCTAAGCAGTGTCTTCTCTCATGTTTTGGGATACTGTACATAATTAGGCCTAAATGGTCTGTTAACATTGCCTAGTTCTCATATTAAAGGTTATTTATTTCTGTATAGACAGTTAAATAATCTTTTTTATATACATATATATTTCTTGTGTATTTATAAAGGTTATTTACATCAGATAGCTCCATAACACAATGCATTATTTTAAATTTGCAATTGTAGAATTAGATTTTATAAACTGCCTTGTCATTTAAAAGGTATCGTTTTATTATAAAAATCAAATTCAGCTTGGCTGATGTTTTAAAATCTACTGATTGTTTAGCTCTTCAGCACCTATCGTGTTATCCAGCATAAATAATCCCCTGAGTTTATCAAAGATGTGTGATTGAAAATAGCTTTGGTAAAACCTTACAAGTTAAATTTTTCATTCCTAAGTAGCTCTGGATTTTCTGTATTGGTTTTTTCCTCAGAATTTGTAAGGAATAGTTGCTCACAGCCAAGTAGAACCTAGTTCTGGAGCAATTTTCTTTTCAGAAAAGTGTTTACTATTTCTTAATATGTCTTGTACATGGACTGAGTAGAGTCTTTCACTGTAACCACTAAATACCAGTAGACTGGGATTAAAAAACAAAACCAAACCAAAGCAAACCAAAAGACAAAACAAAACAAAACAAAAAAATCAAATATAATTTATTTGGAAGCTATGCATTGTGTGTTTTGTTATGTTGTGGGTTTTTTTTTTTTATAACAGATCAAGTAAAAAAAATACGTTAATAGGAATACATGTACTAAATGTAGGATTTTTGTACAAAATGAGTGAAAAATATGCTTTCTGTTTTCAGCGGAACTTTCAGGTTTGCTCTTTATAGGAGATGCAATTCTACAGGTGAGTAAAATTGCAAGTCTTTGTTTATATTTTTCTAGAAAAGTGAAATGAAATCTGTACTTATGAAATGTAGAGTAAGTCTTCTCTTTATCTTTTTAATAACAGATTAATGGAATTAATGTGAGAAAATGCAGACATGAAGAAGTGGTGAGCTTTTCTGCTTTTTAGTCTACATTTTGTCTTTTGTAGTGGTTAAGATGATGGTGGATGTTGGTGGCAGTGGGATGGTATCGATTCTAATACTGGTATTTCTAAAAAAATATGAGTTTTTCTAGCGTGGCAATCAACAAAGATTTAGTGCAATATTTTTTATATTAAAGGTGATTATTTTATTATGCAGAATTTAGCTGTATATATTCCAACATTACTTCTGGCTTACGGCTATCAAATTTTAGCAGTGCTGCAGCTCTCTGGCTGTGTGAGGTTATTGAAAAGCTGTAATTTGCAGTATGATTGAAGTTTTTTGTTTGGTTGGTTTTAATCCTGTTGAAACAAAACTATTTGTCTACCTTTCATTCTGTGGCTCTTTCTTATGAGGGTTCTCTCCTCCTTCAGTTATGCTGTTATCTATACTGGTTCAAAATAACAATGCATTAAGGAGATTCCTTCCAGAGAAGCCACGTGTATTTAAGATTTCCATAGTAAGCTGGTTCCTTTAGTAAGTCATCTTTGCTAGAAGTATCATGTACTTATGTTATATTTGACTTTTTGACTGTTATTATTTTAAAAGTAAATAACAGTAAAAATTACAGAAACTTGAGGATTATCAAGTAAGTTATCTTTAAATCCTGTGTAGCTCCACAGAATTTGTACTTGTGTTTTTAAAATAAGGTAGCTGAAAGTTTAATTTTTTCAAATTTTACCAGTTCAAGGATGCTTCATATTTCATACTGCATTCTGTTACATCAGAGATCATTAAATACAGGCCATTCAGGTGCAGAAAGAATGAGTTAATAAAGACGAAGTTCTGATAGACAAGTTAGTGCAGACTGAAACATGAGATCCCTGCACTAGTCCTCCTCTCAGAGTGCTTTTTTGCAATGGTTTCAAGTTGGAAATTTGTGCTGAAAATCGTGCTTTACCCCTCAGAGGCTTCATTATGCTTTCCATATGCACAAGCTAATAGTCCTATGTATTGTACTTTTAAGCTTTGGCCTTGCACCAGTGATCAGGTTTTAATCTTTTATAATCTTACCACAGTTGTTTTGTTTAATATGCATTAATATGGTAAGTCCCTCAATGGGATTTAAATAGGCTGTTGGAATTTCACGGTATCAGTAAAAAATACTACTGAAAATCTAGACTTGCCTTCTCAAAGGCATACTGAAAACTGGTAAAGTTAAGTTGTTTTTTTCTTTTTTTTTTTTTCTGAGATGATTGCTTAACCGTTACAATTATATATTTAATTGTTGGCTATTTATGATCAGATGTAAACACTTCCGTAGGGAAAAAAATATTTAGGAAAAGTCAAAAGTTGTAGATTGACATAGTTAGTGTCATCATGTTAAATTTGGTTTTATACTTTGTCTAGCATAATCTGCTTATCAAACTCCTTGTAGCTAATTCTCATTGAAGATAAAAAAGAAGTAACTTTTTAAAGTAACAGTTTTCAATGTTCTTTTATGTATGTGCGTTGGTTTTACATAGTTTAAGAAGCAGATAAATTTTACATCAAATCTTGATTTTTTAAAATTAAGTCTTTGTTCTAAGTAACAGTAGTTGTTAAGTGTCAAGAACAAATATTGAGCAATATTTAAATAAGTAAAATTTCCATATGATAGTTTATAAATTAAAATATGCAGAGGACTTATAAATATAAAATTCAAAGTAAATAATAAACCCAGAGCGATTGAACTCTGATAATATTTTTTTTCCCCCAAAGCATTCACTGCCATGTGTTGTATATATATGTGTAGTAAATTTATTGTAAAGCTTGACTCTAATCCTCACTGCTGTAGTAATGATAGATATAGTTATGCACTGAAAAGTAATCTGTGGGTTTAGATGTAGCCCTGAGTAAGGAGCAAGTACATCAGCTGGTCTGCCAACAGGAGTTAATGGGGGGGATTCTGTCTGCAGCACGCCCTTTGCAGTTTGTGTTGTTCTAGCACTTCTGTCTCACAGCCTTTATCAAATGCCAGATCTGTGACTCTAATCTCAAGGTAACAGAGAAAATAGGAAGTGTATGGACAATACTTTCTTACAGCAGGGAGTCGAATAGTAGTGGAAATTTTCAATCCTTATTGCACGTAGGTACTTTTCAAATGGCTACGTGAAGTACATCAGCTCAGAGCTTTGTTTCTTTCTGATTTTTTTAAGTAACTGGGGCTTAGCAGGTATCATAGTATGTGAGTATATATTAGTGGTTTTGGTTGTGTGAATGTGTTAGAAAATACTCATTGTAAACCCACGTGGAATTTTTTGCAGTGTGTAAATCTGAAGATACATATAGGTTATCCAGACTTGTATCTGCAGTGTGCATGCTGTGAGTGTTCATTTTTTTTTTCTATATCCAAAACATCTTGCTGCTTGCAGAAACATTTTAAGCATATCTTTATAGCTCTGCAATGACAAGATCTGCAGGCTAATCACTATCTTGCTTAACAGTTGTGGGCACTCGCTCCTTTGTTGTCTTTATTTCTCTTCTTTTAGCTATAGCATTCAGTTTTGCACAGAGAATGTTATCCAGAAAATATACTATAATCTGAAGGCTTAATATAACAGGCAGAAAGAAAGATGGAAGGAAGGAAGGCAGGCCTCTATTCAGTTCTTTTATAATTTTTCTTCTTTTAGGTGAATTGCTTAATTTTGAGTTAGTCGTCTGCTTGTACAAGGTAAAAATATTATTCACTGCCATGCAACCATATTATGAATTTATATTAAAGCCTGAATGTCAGCTAGTTGTTCATCTTGGGTTGTAAAGACTCCCATCTGAGTACAGCACAACCTTGTTTCACTCTTTGTGCTCTCTTAAGGTAAATTCATGTTCTCTGTGGTAAAGTATCAGCATCGGAGGAAGTCGAGAACAACATACTTAGCAATGCTCTTTAAAAGATGTGTCTCAACATCATGCTAGCAATTTATCTCCAAAAAAGCAGTCTGAATTTGAATTTGGAGGATAGTCCATCACAGCTGTTAATTTACATGGTTTTGCTCTTTCTACCCAGTCACCTAATACTTCGCATTTTACAACACTGCTTTTTAAAAGCCTCTGATTATTTTGGTCTAACTGTAGCGAGACGAGCCTTTCTTAGGGATCAGCGCCTCAAGATCTTAACCAGGTGTCGTAATAGAGACTTGTGAGCGGTGCTCTAAGTCTATAGCTCACAGAGTGGAACTAGCCTAGATCGGTCCTGTGGCTCGAAGAGCTACTGGCCTCTCTGATGCCTAGCCCAAGAGTGAGCTCCACTGTGGGTGTGAGCCTCACCTTTTATTGGCCCCCTGGTCCTGCTCATGCTCAGTAGGGGGCCTGCCCTAACCAGGCACAGGTGGACTTGATACATGCTCACACCCACTCCTTGGCAATTAGAGGCACCTGGTTGCCTTGTTAATCTACATCTAACACTGCATTATTTTTCAATCCACACACTAATCTTTTAAGAACTCACAATGGATATGATTATTTATAAGGCTGGAGACTTATATGTCTGTAGTCTGGAAACTGATGTATCTGCAGCCCTGACGTCTGTTCATTGTCCAAATATAAAAGAATAGATAGGTAGTCACCAAAATAATTATGTTCTTGAGGCACAGATGTTCTTTTTTGTGGTTCTGTACACTAACAATTGGCAAAATGTTGGGGGAGAGCCCCTAGTGTGAGCTACTTCCCTTGAGCTACTCCTGAGTTGCTCAGAGTAGCAGAGTATGAATTCACTCATACGGTGCATGTTAGCAAGAATCTTGTGTTGGATCTACTGCTGTTACTGTTTCCTTGGTTATTGTGCACCAAAGCATCTGTGGCCATGGGCAAGGAAGAATTTAGATCAAACAAACACTGATAAGTTTAAGATTATGTTTCTGTTCTTAACATGAATAAAGATTCCCAGGTGGTACTAGGAAATATGTATCTCCCTGGGGTTTCTTTGGATCTTAGCATCTATTTTTCTCTTAGGAAACAAAAATGCAATTAAATTAATATGGATGGGGAAAAAAAATCTTCTTTCTTGTATTTAGGAAAAATTCAGGTAATGTTTTAATGAAAAATGAGAGTTCATGTATTAGCTACCACAACCTCTGAACATTCCTTGAAAAGCAAGAGGAAAAGTTCATGTAGAGGTTGGTAGGTATCTAGACATCATGGATATTTAGACCTTGGTGGATTTTATGTAGAGCTAGCTATAATATGTAGAAATGCTTTTCTACATATTCTACACAGCCACCAGCTGTGTTTTTCACAAGACACCTTTTTTTCCAGCATAATGGCTGACCTGGTATGTCCAGTGCACTGCATTGTATGTTTTGCTTCCCCATTTTCTCTGCAATTTATAGCAGGGCTGTAGCTGTACTAGCTTTCCATGAGCCATATATGATATATGACACTGACAATACAGGGATTCAGAGATTAATAGAATGGTTTGGGTTGGAAGGAACCTTAAAGATCATCCAGTTTCAACATCCCAGCATGGGCAAGGTCACATTCCACTTAGACCAGGTTGCTCAAGGCCCCATCCAACCTGGCCTTGAACACTTCCAGGGAGGGGGCATCCACAGCAGCTCTGAGCAACTTGTGCCAGTGTCTCACTACCTTCAGTCTGAGGAATGTCTTCCTAATGTCTAACTTAAATATACCTTCTTCCAGTTTAAAGCCATTACCCCTTGTCCTGTCAGTACATGCTCTTGTAAAAGTCCCTCTCCTGCTTTGTTGTAGGTTGCTTAACTGCAGCCATGTGCAGCAGATAAAATTCTTACTCTGAGTCTTTGTTTAAAAATGTTTCTTTTAAATTGATTTTAAAATCTGTTATGAATAGTTTTGGTAATGCTTTTCATAAATCTTTTTAAGCAGAACAAGCATACTGTATATGTTAAACTGGACTGGAAACTTAAGTAGAATCATAGAATCATAAAATTGTCTGGGTTGGAAGGGACCTCAGAGATCATCGAGTCCAACCCTTGATCCACTACCGCTGCAGTTACCAGACCATGGCACTGAGTGCCACATCCAATCTCTTTTTAAATATCTCCAGGGATGGAGAATCCACTACTTCCCTGAGCAGCCCATTCCAATGCTTGATCACCCTCTCAGTAAAGAAATTTTTTCTAATATCCAACCTAAACCTCCCCTGGCACAACTTGAGACCCTGCCCTCTTGTCTTGTTGAAAGTTGTCTGGCAAAAGAGACCAACCCCCACCTGGCTACACCCTCCTTTCAGGGAGTTGTAGAGAGTGATGGGGTCTCCTCTGAGCCTCCTCTTCTCCAGGCTGAACAGCCCCAGCTTCCTCAGCCTCACCTCATAGGACTTGTGCTCAGGTCCCTTCCCAGCCTAGTTGCCCTCCTTTGGACCTGCTCCAGGACCTCAATCTCCTTCCTGAACTGAGGGGATGATCTGAAATCTCACTCCATCTTTGCAGATGTATCTTTTGGTAACATGTTTTTATGTTATCTTTTCTTCCTTAAATGGGAAATGGAGACCGAGACTATTCTCAGGTTTAGCTGACTGAATTATATGAAGTAATTTGAAATCTGCTATGCAAAGGATCTCTACATTAATACTACTGTACTGTTTGGTGATGGTGAAAATAGCAACCTGCAAATACAGATTGCCACCTTCACCTGTTATGTGGCATAGATCCTCTACTGCCTACGTCATAGTACACCCGTTTAATCCTTTACTCTGTGTGCTGAATGGCACCTGTAAATATTAAAGCTTCATAGTTGGTGCTTGCAAGAGACCATAATCAATTTACAAGCTGTACCTTTTAAATGTAAAAGTTAAATGTAAACTTTTTGCAAATGCAATATATTCTTCATAAGAAGAGGCCAAGTAAGTACTTTTTTCTGTTTGAGACTTGAGAAATAAAAAAGGTACTAATGTCACCTTAGCTACCTTGGTGTAATTAATGAAAACATCTTTTACCAAGTGTTTACAATGTCCTCATTGTTGATGAAATTTGGAGCAAATAATAGTCTGTTAAATATTTCAGCACTGTTTTGAAACAAGGGGTACATCAAGCAGAAAAGAACCTAGAATGTGTAAATGCTGGTTTTGCTGTGTTTTGTTTCTGTGTGGTGGAAATTCCTTGGACTGGGTTATATCCTCAAGTATTATTCATAACATGTATTCAGCTGCTTTTCTAATCTGGTTTTAGCTATGCTTTTTTAGTGTTTAAATATTTTTTTGTGTGTGCTAAGCTAAGTAAAGGCTTAAATTTGTTACTAAGATTTCATCTCTTATAAGTATTCATCTGTACTACTGGTTTTTACTTAGAAATGGGTAAAATATGCATCATGACTAACAGTTAAGTATATATATGATTACTATTGTTATTTCTTCATTACATTGCTATGACACTCAAAGCAAAAATCCATTAGGGTTTAGTGGGATAGAGTGAAATATTGAATCAATGGTTATGATGCATCATCCTTCAAATAAGTGCTTTTGGTTCTACCTTTGTCATGCAGCTCTATCAATCCTGAAAGCTTGAGCTACAAAGAAAATAGACATTTGAGCAGCAGATTTAAAGTATGTACCATGAGTCATGCTTTGTTTGTGTCTTTGTTTACATTCACATTTTACTGTAAGGATTCGGGGTTTCATTCCTTCCTTTGGAAGCAAATAAAAATATTTTCCTGTTTGTTTATACATATGGGTGTTTTAACTCTCCAAAAGACTATCTGAGAGATTTCATTCTGGACAGCATCTCACAGTTGTGGTGCTGTACATCAGTTTGTCTTTGGTACAGGGACTCCATTTCTTCTTTGCTGTGCATAGATGCAATACTGTACAATAGTTTTAAAAAAATAAAAATGGGTTTGGCTTCCTGGTTAAGTACCAGAGTCAAAAATTTTCACTCTGTTTCTGTGTGGTTTATATTTGAAAAAGCATAGTCTGCTTTGGCTAGGTGTTATGAGTTTTTTGTTTTACTTGGACTAACTACTCCATAATAATCTGGTGATATTAGACAGGAATAGCACAGACAGCATCAGAAACCTCCAGAGGGCAGACAAATGAAATGTACCCAAAGCACTCCAGGCTAATATAGGAAAACCAAAACCATCTATAGGCATGAAAATCATCTTCCTTGGTAACTATTTAAAAAATTACCCATTTGGACTAGACATTTCTGAGTGGCAACAACAGTGTTTTCTTTAAGTAGGTAATAACCAAGTGGCATAGACTGAATGCAAATGTTCACATATAAACGGCAACCTCTGTATTTCTTAAGGCTTGACATGGGCCCAAGTGAGCACATTGAACGGAGTGGAGCATGTCTACTGATTTAGCTGGCCAGAAGGACTCATAAATAAGAGGTGTGCTCAGAGAAGTGCAAATGTACACACACATAGTCTTCTGACATTTTTCCAGCAGTTACAATACCTGACACAACTCTTCATAATTCTTATTGTTCTGGCTATAGTAAATTCAGATGGTTGCCAGGAATTTTTTTCTTTTTTTTTTTTTTTTTTCCCCCCTCTACAATGGGTCTTTATCTTTTGACAGTTTGTTCGGTGGAGGAGGAAGAGGAAAGGAGAATGGACTGTATGTATTTTTCAATAGTATCCAGTGTTGGACTGTTCCAGCCAGATACATGGAGGTTTCCAGATGGCCCACCCCATACTTCTCGAACCACTAGTATGGTACAGTATGGTACTGGTGTTTTGCTATTTGTTTGTAAGCACTGGGCCTATTTATAGATGTGTATTTTTTATTTAGTGTTGCCCTCATAGTGCTAGTGTCTTTCTCCAAGTTCAGTTTGGCACTACCTGTTTCCCATTAGCTGTTTTGCAAGACTGAGGCCAGGAAAACAGCTTGTAGGAGTGAAATATTCACACAGCACAAGTAAAGCTTTCGTACAGATGTGGGAAGAAATTCTTCATTAAAAATTACAAAGGTGATTTAGATTTTAGTGCAGAGACCTGCAGGAGTTGTTGCCTCCCTGTGCTGTTAGTACTTTTTTGAGCAAAATGTGAAATTGTCGGTGCTCAGGCTGAAACAGCGTTACCAGGATAATGACATCTCCTAAAATGAGGTCTAGCACATCTACATAGCTCTGTTCCAATTCACATACCCTTGTTAAGCCAATACTGACTCAGAATATTTCAGAGATTCTAATTATCCTGACCCATTAAAAAGAAAAGTTCAAGGGAATGCTCTACATCAAAAACCTCCCATATTTTAACATGTTGGTGTGCATCAGAAAGCAATAAAGATATTTCTATGTTCCCTGAAATGCCTTCTCTTCTTATTCTGTTCTGATTACAATGTATTTGTATTTGTTAATACAAATACAAATACAATGTATTTGTTAAATGGATAGACAGACACATTCACAAAATCTCCATCATATCTCAGTTGTCTTAAGGGTTTTTTTGACATCTTTTCTTCAGTCATATTTACATGAAAAATCTTATAGAAAATACATTCAAAATCCCCTATGAACTTCAGGTCATAATGTATTATTTTTGTATCACTGATTGTAGAGAGAAGCATCGGTGAGCACTAACATTTACCATGACAAAGACTAACACATAAAATATTTTATTTAAACATCTTTCACCCTGAAAGATTACAGTGTTTTACAGAATGTATAAACCACGTTTTCATCAATGAGCAGAGGTTTTAGAGTAAAATGAATCACCTGCACAACGACAACAAGAAATCTGTGAGACACATTTTCTTTTTCTCATTAAAAAACCTTACTGAGATATTTAAAGTTTTACTTGTACTGCTATGATTACAGATTTTAATATCCCCGAAAGTGTCAAAACCAAAATCTCTCTATTATATAGAAGTCTTATCTAACAGGGGTTGAATCATCTTTCTGTATATATGTTCCTTAGATAGCTTTGAATTACATAGCATCAGAACTGTTTTCTTATTTGCTGAAGTTTTGTTGACACCGATGAACACAGAAATTTTTAGAATTATAATTACTAATATTTGAGGGGTCTACACTTTCTAAAAGTGAGTCCGTGGTTTGTGCATTCATTGGTGATATTCTGATAGTCACCTATCAGAACAGAACAGAATTTTACAAAGCATCTTTTTCTTTTAATATTGGCATTGCAATTTTTTCCTTCAGAAAACATATCCTCTCCTTATAAAAGTCTATAAATTGTTGGGTTAATAATACTTTTTAATATCAAATTATAATTAACTGTTGTCAAAAATTATTTCCCATGGGGTTATTGTCTAATTTAAGAAAAAAAGGAAAGGTAAAATGAAGGTTACAATAGAATAAGTGACCTGCTCATTTAGCATGAATATATATCAGTTATGGCTACCTTTGAAAGTTGTGAAGAACTTATGATTTAAACTGCTTAAGATAGTAGTTCAGTGCATTTTCATCGGTATGCTGCAATAAAATAACAATATCCAATGTGTATACCACGAAACTCAGCTTTGCCTTAAAAAATTGACCCTTATGATTTAGATGGTGATGAAATTGATCCTGGAAATGTTGAAGCAATATTATTTCTGAAAATTTTGCATTACAGGATAGCTATGTTGGATCCCAGTCAAGCAAAACATGTTTGTATTTGCCTGGAAGTATGCTTTTAAATATTTTTCTTAATTGGGGACTTCCTTTTTTACAAATGTTTATGAATATCAAGATTATCCTCTCAACTTCAGTTAGATGCAGTACAATTATTCTGCAGCAGAAAGGTGACCATTCCATTAAATGGCATGGAAGTGTATTTTTTTTCTTTTTCTCAGCTGAAATCTTTTATCGCTGTTCACTTCCCATGAAGCAGTAAAATATCTTTCTTAGAGATTAGATCCTGAGCTGTTGAGAAGCTTAGCAGAGTTAACTGCATATATTGATCTAAAACATCACTTACAATACAAATTTGTCCAGGTATTATTCTTCTTGTCATTGTGAAGTTGATAACATTTAGAATTGAAAAAATAGGAGAAGGCTTGCACATTAATATTTATCTGAATTTAGAATTAAAATTTTATTTCCAACTCTTAAAGACCATTTTGCTTTCATTTTTCATGAGCATTTATATGCTGGTGCTTGATTAGTGTGACTGCTCATGAAAAGTAAATGTTAAGGTCATATTTGCCAACAGCAATTTTATATTGAATATGTAAATGTGAAATTTGCCACTAGCTGTGTGTTTGACTCAAGCTTTCCAATGGGATTAATGTGAGGAAACTCTTACCCTAGGACTGATCTTGCTTTTTTCTGCCAGAACCGAAGCTCTGCTTAGTCTGGGAAACTATTCAAGCCCTGTTTTTGAACCTATCTCTGTTCATAAAAGATTTTAAAAATTAAGAATGGGCTGCAAAATGCTTGGTCAACCTGGTGACTTTCAGTCTTCAAACATTAGGAACAGAACAATGAAACAATAGATGACATGTATTTTAGTATTGTGTATGTTTTTTTAATATTGCTAATGATAATTTCATAACTGTATTTGTGTATTTGTGTAGTAAATATGTTAGATATCTCATATAAAGCTCATCCGTGACAGCTCTTATTCTGGTAAATGTGAAGTGCAGGAACAACTTGACTGAAAGAATAGAGGAATTTTATATATTTAATATTTAATCGAGTAGCCTCATTGTTTTGTTAATAGCCAAGGCTAGAAAACTCAGACCCTTTGAGTTCATTGCTGTAATGAAAAAAAAAAAAAGTGCAATATGATCAGCTATGTAAGGAAGTACTCCAGGTCCTTTAAAATTACACATTTGATAGGAATTATTTCCCCCTATTGAGGAATTGAGTGGCAAACATTGCCTTCAACATTGGGAGCTCTTAAATCCAAGTTTCTATCGAAACAAAAGTTTCTGTCAGAACAAACAAACAAATAAAAAAGTATTGAAAAGTAAAGAAAAAGAAAAGGCTTTTATCTGAAGATTTTTTGCTTTACCATAGTTTCTTTTAGCAAAAGAAAACTATGTAGCCATTAGTAAAAATTTCTAGTGATCTTTATGCCAGTTATAGCTGGGTGATCTTTTTTCCAATTGCAGCTGGATACTCAGGGAGTCATGCACACAAATATGGAACAATTTAGTTTACTCTTTAAATACAGCTGATATTACTTTTCCTCATGAAATATGGCTAATGTATTTAGTCTTTTTCATTATGCTGAATATTTTAAATAAATTTAGTATAGGGAATGGAGACTCCTAAATGACGAAGTCATTATTTTAAGGTTTTCCTGGCTAATTACTGAAAAAGAGTTACTGATTTTGAAAGACATTTCTCTTCATCTCGTATTAAAATTATCTGCTGGAATCTGTTGTGTTCTGATACAACAGACATTTTTTTTTCTAGAACACTGATTGTATTACTATGTACTGTATTCTATACTTTAATATTATGCTATAATTTAATTATTCTGTTAGTGATACTGATATTATTACTTTTTGCACTGCTTTTCCTATTTAATTTGTTAGCAATTTCATGGCTGAAGCTCTGGCCTAAATCCAGCACCAAGTGTTTTTGTGGCAGCTCTAACCACCAAAAAGAGTCAGTCCAGTAAAACCTGTCTGTTTGCAAATTACTGGATGATAGCCTACTGTCACAGTTGGTTTCCAGCTATTATGAAGTCCAAAAACCTTGTGTCTTAAATAAGAAATATTCTGTAGATGGATTCTCTGTTGTTCATCTGGTTGTACACACCAGTGCAAACAGGATGCTGTTCAACCTTTTGCCAAAGCTGTGTAGAAATCAGTAGATGCCATTATAATAGCAGTGTAAATGGTTCTTCCATTTTAGTAGGTTTTTTTTGTTTATTAGAGGATCACACGTTTCTCTCAGAGAAGTATTTTATTTGAACAATATCAATGAAATCAGTCCCAAACAAAATCGGTTCCTCTGTAAATTTTTGAGCTATCAGACCAGTGAGACATTTGCCCAAATATATTAATGTAGTAGAAGTGTGTATTATTGATACAAGACAAAATATAACTTTAAAACAGAATTAGGCTTTATTTGGATTTATAATTTTTTTCTGATGATGAAAATACGTGGTAGTGATTTTATCTGTGTTGTAGTTGTAATTTACAATTAGAAAACTATCTTAAAATTTTGTTGTTCAAAAGAATTAAAGTTTCCTATTACATATCTTTTTAAAAAATGTGGAATAAATACTTTTTAGTTTTAACCATAATAGGAGCAGTTCTGCTGGTATTTCTAACATTTTGAGTATTATTCAGGGATTTGGCTAGTTCCTCTTAGACAGCTGTTTTGGAACTCATTAAATATATAATTACAAAAATATGTGTTCATCATTTAGCTCAGAGAGACAGTAGGTGCCAAGCAGTTGAATATGCAGCAGCATTCAATAAGTGGAGCAGCTGTTAGACTTTAAAGTAAAGGACTTCTCAAGACTGTATAATTGCCCAGGTTGTTAAGTGTAGCTGAGTGATCCTAGAGAAGTAGAGCCATATTTGAAGTAGGCAATGTGAAAACAAAGACAGGCAGTTACAAACTATGGCCTGTACCTACTGCATATAAATGCACTAAAAACCTGATGAAACTTGGGAAGAATTTGGTTTGGAATCTACAGGTTCTCTGAATTCTTTTGGGTTTCCATGGGTATTTTATTTTCATGAGTTAACTGCATATCATGTAGAGATGAATGACTAATAAATTCATCTTTGTGTATTAATTTCTTCTGTGGACTACAGTCCTGGACCACTAGTAATCCATTAAATATAGGTTGGGAAACATTAAAGAGAATCGCTCAATTAGAATCAACAGTCTGAAGCTTATCTGTCATGAGTCCAAGAGTATACTGATCACAGTAAATAACGTATTAGAATTGTAATATGTATGGGGAATTCATATTTTTCATCTTGTAGAACATGGTATGAAATGTTTCAATTCAAGGACCTGTGATGTCCTCTGTTTTCTATGATCAAGGACGCAAGGGTATCCTATTCCCAGTTTTGATAGACTTCAAATTTTAACAAGTATTTGTAAACATCCCTTGCTTTTCATAGTCTCCATATGGGTGTAATGGCATTCCAGTGTTTCACTGTGAACTGTGATGGCCAGTAGGCCAATCTTTAGTGAAACAGAATAAAAAATTAGAGTACATAACCTAAAAATGCAAATTAAGTACTATCTTAATATTTTTGTGGGCAATATTTATTAATGATTCTAAGATTAGTGAAAGAAGAGCAGGAAAATGTTACACAGTTCTGGCAGACTTCTACCTTCTTTTTTTTTTTCCTCAGGTGTTTGCACTGAAATCTTTTGCTGAGGCACTCCTGTATTACTTTTGAAAAGATAAACACGCAACTAAGCAAAAATTGCAATCGATTGCTATTCCTATTGAAAGTTTACTAAGCATTTTTGTATTGATGATGAACCATAAAAAAGTTTAAAGATTTCCATAAAGCTGTCATCACATCCTTTAGACAAACTTGTTAATACTCCATTCCAATAATTTTAGGCTTAAAAGTTTAAAAACAGATTCTTGTTTCCACCTTGAATGTAGATTTATCACTGTAGTGGCAATAGTCTCTTTTTACCTTGGAACTACATTGAAGAAAAAATTGACGGGAGTCTGTATCCTCTATGTGACCTACATCTAGTTCTTTATTGCCTGATGGATTTTTTTTTCATGTGATTTAATTATATTTCCATTAAATTATTTTTGAAATATCTTTCCTTTACTTTACCATTACACTTACTCATGTTTCTCACATATTATTTTAGTAGTTTCCTATGAAGGGAAATCGGTATATTTTTCCTAGTGTCAGCTAATATAAATGGCCTACTTTGCAGGTAGCCTTGAAACATGATGAAATCTCTCTATATTTAAAGGTGAACTATTTAGTGTTCTAATAATGCTTGGGGCTTCATGTTCTGGTACCTCTGCATCTAAAACCCATGGAGCTTTGAAAACAGGCAGGGTGAGGACCAACGAAGGAAGCCTAAAAAGAGCTATGAGATGACTCATATGACCTTGTCCATCTGAGAAGCCACCTGATGGTCTAGTGTAAATGAGTTCTATCACTTGGAATCAAGAATACTTTTTTTTTTTTTTTTTTTTTTAAGTTATCTGTCTGGTAGGACTTGTCAAAAAGCATCAAATCCTGATTCTTGGTGTACGTTGCTTTGAAACTATCTTTTGTATCTTAGTAGCTGGAGTACTCCCTTAGTAAGCGCTCCCTCTCAGTTAGGTTCCTGTGTCGTCTTGAAAAGCCATAAACCTTCATCTCCCGTTTTTCAAAATAGTTTCTAAGTGGGCACATCCTTCTACTTTCTCAGCATTTGCACCATTCTGCCTTGCATTTCCTTGTGCCTTGTTTGAGCAAGCTCCCAATTCCAGTGTGCAGCTATTTGGGTTTGTATCTGAATACATAATACAGATTCTGGAACCAGACAGCAAAAAATTAAAACATTCATCTGTGTACAGGTCAGACTATGATTTGAAGTATATTTAGAGTTGCACAACCTGAGTTGGAACCATTATCACAAAAGGATATTCTAGTTTGCTCTATATATCAGTATGAGAATTTTTTGATGGAAAATATTCCTTTATTAACTTCCATTGTTGATAAATACTGTGATAAATATTAGATCATAGGAAGTAAAAGCTCTCCATATGATGATGTGTTTTTAATGTAAATATTCAGCATCAACTGCATGGCTCTTACTGAACAAAATAGTTTAGTTTTGTTTTGTTTTTTTAAGATAACCATAATTGAAGACAGTTGTGTGTATGCGTTGGGCCTTCTGGCTTTGAGCCTTTATGTGCTTGTACCAGAATGCGTGTTGTGGTATCCACTGTTGTACTTGAATGTGTGCATTTTGTAAGTGCAATAAGGCTGCTTCTTTTCCTTTTTTCCCCAGATATTTACATTTCAAAGTATTCATTGAAGAACTGAATTTTCCTTTAAAGCCTACTGAAGAGCAGAATTTTCTCCAGTTCAGAGGAACATAGATCTTAGGGACTATAAGTTTTCTGTTCAAATCCTTCCTACTTCATTTATGGCCACATTTCTCTGGTAATTTAAAAGGAGATTTACAGACTAATTCAGGAAAAAATACTGAAATTTGAGGGACTTCACACTTCAGTGGTTTCCTGAATATAAAAAGAGAGACTTCACCATATGTTCAAATGTTTTTTCAACCTGGGACATGAAACTGTTTTATAAAATTAAAAGACAATATCATTGTAGACATTACTAAATATTCAGAATAGTGTTATTCGTATGTAGAGATTTTATTCAGCAGTATCACACATGACCATAAAATTCACTTCCTCAAATGGTCCCCCTAGTGTCATTACAGTAATTTCTTGGAAATATCAAGACTGTCTTCAGAAACACTGGCTCTTCACTATGTTGCTAACACTGGTTCAGACAAGCACATGTTACTTTTGCCTGTGTCACTTCACTCATGAATATCCTATATGAATATTCTAACATGAATATCTTAATATAGGGATATTTGTGGTAGAAGTAAATTATTTCTTGATCCCACTGGTAGTAAGCTTATGATTTATGAATTAATGTATTTAATGTTTCTATTGGTGTGGTTCAACAACTCATTCTACATTAAATACATATTTGGTTTCTCAGACATGAGCAGTGTTTTAATATATAGCCTTAATGTTGATGAGGAGGTGTTAAGACTTCTCAAAATCACGTCTTCTTCCTGTTACAGAGGTGAATTAATTAGACACTGAGCACACAAATCAATAATGAGTATTGCTCCCTAGATGAAATAAAAAAAATAAAACTAAGTCATGCAGTAACAGCAAAACTAAATAGCTTTTTACTGTGTAATCCATTCAACACCTGTATCCACACAGAGTTATTACTATTCATTGTTAACTACTAAAATGATAACCTAAAGTAGGTGAATTCATATGCCTGGAATCTAGGGTTCTAGGTCTGCAAAATATTAAAAATCTAGGGCTCTATAGGAAAACCAAAAAAACAAATAAAACCAAACCAAAACATATATCCCAAATAGTCAGTATAGCCTCTGGAAATCTTCCATTCATTGATACAGAGAATAAACAAATCTATTTATTGGTGCCTTATTATGCATTTTCTGAAATCTGGGATGCAGTGCTTTAAAAGCTGTCAAATTGCAGAATCAGAATATTTTGGGTTGGAAGAGACCTCCAAGATTATCCAGTCCTGCCTTTGACTAACACCATAAGCTAACTACTAAACCATGTCAACACATATCAAAATCAAACACACACACATATAGATCTCTTCCATAGGAAAGAGATATACAGTGGGGAGATATAATCTTGTTAGACTCTGGAAATGTTAGGTTTAACTGATTTAAATTCTTGTCAGGAAAATATTCCATGGGTTTGGCACCGTGAATTTATCTCACCTTCACTAAATTCTTCATATATGATTTAAAAAATCGTAGGATATTTTGTTCTGAAATAATGTCTCTGTATTTATTCAAAGTTAGTATCCCTTCCAAAAAATGTTTCTTTTCAACTTTTTAGAAATTGGATTTATTTGTATCTTTTCACATACTAGGACAAATGTTTCGAATATTTTTTATTTGATTTATGTTTAGAAATGTACAGTATGTGATGGTTTCGGGGAAAAAAAAAGAAATCACTTACTCTGATCAACCTTGACTGAGATTTAGAGTTTCCTTATAAAGCTGCAACTCTGGAAAAAATGTATAAAGGATATAGATAGTCTACTTCCCTCTTATTTTTGAAATCACAGAAATCACAGGATCACACAAAGTTAGGGGTTGGAAGGGGCTATGAAAGATCATCTAATCCACCGCCTCCCCTTGCCAGAGCAGGGCCACTTACAGCAGGACACGTCCTGTCAGGTTTTGGATGTTTCCAGAGAAAGACTCCACAGACAGCCTGTTCCAGTGCTCTGTCACCCTCACAGTGAAAGAAATATTTCTTGAATTATCACTGCAAGAAATAGCCAAACATGTACATTGTCAGTTATAGGGCTTGACTGGCAAGGTATTGGCAACCTATATGCAAGCAATGTGAGAGAGCTTTGTTGTAAGAGTGTAGGATGGCAGAGCAGATATCTACCCATTTCTTCATCTAAAAATTGTGTCTTGATTGACACCTGGTTTCTTCAGTATTCTCATTATTGACTCAAACCAGTTTTTCAGGTCCACATGGATATTCTTGTGCAGATACACTCATTTTTCATGAATGTATATTTTCCAAGCCTGAACAAGAAACACGTTTACATTCACACAGTCCTCATTTTACCAAAATAGCTCTATAAAGTTCTGAGATCAACTGATTTTAGGCAATGAGGAAGAGAGAAGTGATTCATATGCCATTCTCTCTGGTCAAGTTCCACTCATACTTGTAAAACTCTAGAAATTAAGACTGTATCTTATCTTCCAGGCAAACTGTTTGACTCCCTGTTTTCAAGTATTTTTTCCATAGACCAAACTCACTAGCAATTAGGAATATTACTTTTGCATATTTTCCTTTATTTGTAGAAGTTATAACTTAATTTTCCATTCATGAACATGAGCTGTTCTGTGGTATATGAGTAGATTTCCTAATGTACCTCATTATCTCTCTACATAGAGGGATGGCAGTAGGGTGTGGTGTACATATTGAATGAGGACACAAAATAAATTAGTCCTATAAGGCATACTTGATTTAAAGCAGATTATCAACTGCTAATTTCTTATGCAAAAGTAAGACAAAAAAAATAAAGTAATAGTAAAGCTTTCAACTCAAAGCTACAATAAAGGCAATTAATAAATTTAATTAAAAATCCCATTTTTTTCAGCTAACCTTATTTCCCAGAATGGCTTCGTTAATGACTAGAAAGTAAGGGAAATGGGATCAATAGCTCTTCTCTTCTTTGTTGTAATCATACCTAGTAGTTTTCTTTTTTAACCTTTCATCTTTTTTTAGTCTTTATTCTACATGGTAAAATCTGTCACTTCCTGAATTATATTCTTCATACACTCCAAAGTACGCTTAAAAGAAATAACTATTGCTGATTTCAACTAAAATATGTGCCAGTCTAAATTCTTCATCCTGTGAGATAAAGAAGTTTGAGATAGAGAGTTTAGAAAAAAGGTCACAGTAGACTACTTATGGCAAGTTCTAGCCTTTGCAAAACAATATATTATCAAATGAAGTCATGTAGACTCGGAGCAAAAGAATGTTTCAGGGGTAGAGTTTACTGTCTTGGCTCCTTTCATAAATACTATCTACATGTTTTTAGGTATCTTAAAAGGTGAGTTTATAAATTATAATTGTTAATGCTGTGATTTTTCCACTTGTTTCTTCTTTTTAAAAAATAAATAATTTTTAAAAGTCAGAGGGTAGCTGTATTTTTCCTGCACTTCTTTTATCTGCATCTGGTGTTGCAATAGAGAAAGCAAGCCTGTAAGCGTCTGCTTTGGCTATGACTATACTGAACTGTGAGACTTCTACATAAGAGAGGAGAAGGATAAAATTTCTGTGAAGTCTAAGGATATGGTATGGTTTCTTTGATGGAATTCAGGACTCCAGTTCTCTCACTCTTTCTTCATAGGAGAGATGCTCAGGTCCCTTAATCATTCTCGTAGCTCTCCATTGGACTCTTCCAAGTAGATCCTTGTCTCTCTTGAACTGGGGAGGCCAAACCTGGGTACAGTATTCCAGGAGTGGTCTCAACAGGACAGAGTAGAGGGGGAGGAGAATCTCCCTAGATCTGCTGGACATACTTTTCCTGATTCACCCTAGGATACCACTGGCCCTCATGGCCACAAGGACACGTTGCTGACCCATGGAGAATTCACTGTCCACTAGGACTTAAAGGTCTTTCCCCACAGAGCTGCTTTCCAACAGGACATCCCTTAATCTATACTGATGGTTGGTACCCTAGGATACCACTGGCCCTCATGGCCACAAGGACACGTTGCTGACCCATGGAGAATTCACTGTCCACTAGGACTTAAAGGTCTTTCCCCACAGAGCTGCTTTCCAACAGGACATCCCTTAATCTATACTGGTGGTTGGTGTTATTCCTATCCAGATGCAGGACTCTACAGTTGTCCTTATTGAAATTTGTGAGGTTCACTTTTGCCCAGCTCTCCAGCCTGTCCAGATCTTGCTAGATGGCAGCACAGCCTTCTGGTGTATCAGCCATCCCTCCCAGATTTGTATCAGGAGTGACCTTGCTGAAGGTACACTCCATCCCCTCATCCTGGACCGAGTAATGATCCCAAGGGAACACCAGTGGCCACAGGCCTCCATCTTGACTCTGTGTCACTGATCACAACCCTCTGGGCTCTCTTGTTGAGCCGGTTATCAATCCACCTCACAGTCCAATGGTCTGTCCCACATTTATTGAGTTCTTTTATGAGAACTGTATGGAAGACCATGTTGAAAGCTTTACTGAAGCCAAGGTATATGACATCCTCTGCTCTCCCTTCATCTACCCATTTAGTCATGTCTTTGTAAAAGGATATCAAGTTAGTGAAGCAAAATTTCCCCTTAGTAAATCCATGTTGGCTGCTCCTGATAACCCTCTTTTCTTTCAAGTGATTAGAGATGCCCATCACCTTCTTTCTATGAAATAAGTGCTACTTACAAATCCTAAGATATAAAACATGTCAGAACTCAGAATTGCTCATTGGAGAGGCTTATATTACAGAACTGTAAGTTTTAGGCATGCAGTTGATTACATTTATTGTGGGTTGCATGTGTTTATTTGGTCACATGCAAACTGTGCCTTTTTGCTGGGCTATTTTAAATAATGAAGTGCTTAAAATTTGAGAGTATATTTCAGATACTGAATCAAACCATCATGTTTTCACTCTGTAGCAAACACTGTGAAGTAGGAAGTACTGTGTTTAAATGCAAAGTAGACATTTTTTTCTTGAAGAGTTGCTTTAGATTATTGTAATGCAGCGATTCCGTGTGAAAGCATCCCTGCAAGTAGTTATATAGATACATGTAACTAAATCTGTAAATTGCTGATAGGTACAGTCAAGCTTTGTAATCCTCCGTAAATTATTTAGAAGGCTTTCTTGCAAGCAGCAGCATGACAGTAGGGTTTCATGTGTGTTATCTAGCTACCATGAAAACACAGCAGTAAGGGAGCAGATTTATGCTAGTTTAAAATGTTTGTCTAAGATGTCACTGTGTAGCAGCTCTTTTAACACTGCTCCCAGTGAGCTGGCTTCCTGTACTGTGTGAGTGCAGTCCCTCAGACAGAGCCATGGTGCTGTCTTCCATCTTTGTAAACCCAAATAAAATCAGCCCTTGATGAGTTTTGAAGTTACAGAGCCAGGAGAACAGGAAACGGTTGTTCTCTGGAACAGAGTTGTGTGACCTGATGCTTTTTGGCTCTCATGCTGTAAACAGATCCAGATATTACTCCTCTACTGTTAAGTACAACATATTTCTTAGTTTCTCCGTTTCTTTTGTGCCTCTTTTGTGCTACTCTGTGGAGGTGCCTGGTGTTCACTTTCTCTGTTGTGCGTTCTGAGTTGTCTGTCTGCCATACCACACCACACAAAAGCTAAAGGCATGAACAAGAGCCTCAGGAGCAGTTGTAGAAGAGTAAAGGGAGGCTAGAAGCATTCATAGGTAGACAGATGATTTACGCATTCCTATGACCAAAATGCAAGCTGCCCTCCGGCAAACCCCAGGCTTGTGCTTATCTAAGACTTAAGGATTAAAATAGATACTTTTCCTCAGTGGCTGCAAGGAAGATTAGGTCTCTCATCCTTGCTGGAACGCATCAGCTAAATTTAACTCTAGCTGCTGGAAAGACTTACTCATAGGATTATGGCACAGCTGTGGAAACTGCTGCTATTGTTTTGGTTAGAGATTTATGAGACAATCTCAGAGGGAGAGAAAATATATAATTTTGTATCCATCCATGCCAATGTAGAGGATGTTAGGTCTGAAATGTAGAGGATGTTAGGTCTGAAAGAAGGAGGTGCACAGCTCAACAGTGTCAGGGAGCAAGTTGTGCAGTAGCAAAGACAGTGCTATTAGGAGGCCGACACTTTCCCTCCCTTACCTGAATATGTGATCAGAAACAACAAGCATGTGTCTAGCAAGCTTTACATCTTGCCTTCTGTTTTTTTAAAAAAGTCATTGCAATAACTTGTTAAGCAGCTATGTTCTGATATGTGAAAGCTGTGTGGCACTGGGTACATTTGCTGATGCATTTTAGTAAAATGTTTATTTCAAAATGCCCTGTCTGTATTTCTTTTTTAGGTTCAGGTCCTTCGCAATGCAGGGGAAGAGGTGACCCTAACTGTGTCCTTTCTGAAAAGAGCACCCGCATTTCTCAAGCTACCACTGAATGAAGATTGTGCATGTAAGCCTTTATTACTTGGCTAGAAGAAAACTCAATTCAGTACTCAACTCTTGCAGCTTCCAAACCTATTGTGCACTTAGGGTGATTGACAGCAGCTTTTTTCAGTCAGAATTGCTGCCTGGGAGTGAGCTGCTCATACTGCCAGGTCTAAGCAGTAACTTTCACCTCAAGCAACAAATCACAGCGTTTTCTTGTGAAACAGATCAGCAAGCATTTGACTGACATGAATCAGCAAAGTTGCAGGTAAAACAGTGGTGTGACATTAGTTTACAGGACCTTACATTCTGATGCAGAGTATTTAAAAGCTCTTGTTCAGGTGGCATCATACAACATTTTATTCTGAAACAGTTCTGTCTTGCAAATGTGAAAATGAGGTTGTGTGTGTGTATTTGGAGAGCTTAACTTTTCTATTTAAAATTCAGATGCTTTGGTGGAGATGTCTGTCTACCTAAAAATAAATTACTCTCACATGATTAGTATTTTGTTTAAGTCCAACTGAGTTGTAGTCAACTAGCCCCATGAGAGTCATATGGAGACAACTGTCTTCCTTTAATTATATTAAATTGTAAATGTGGGTGCATAATTATAGACAGTTGCAGTATGTCTAAGCATATTTATATGTCTGCTTTTTGTCACTGCTGCTTGCCTTCTGTTTCTTGGTCCTAAGAGGGTAAAACTATTGTCTACTTTTTAAGCAACAAAACAATAAATATTTTATTTCAATTTTTTTAGCTTTTGATTTTAAGTTAGTGAGCATGAAATAAACTAGATTTATGAAGTAGTCTTTTTTACAACAATTTTGTAAATTATGTCTTTTGCCAAGGTATTAAAATCTAGTGAGATAAGAAAAATTTAGAACACCATGTTCTTTAAAATGGGTCTCCGTATATTGGTTCCTTTTATGTAGTGCTGTGTACCACAGAGTACCCTGAGTAATGCAAGCCAATGTGCATTTCATTTAAACCTATCATACTACTTTTGAGATGCAGCACTGTAATTTCCTAAATTATTACAAGAACACTTAAAACTATAAACTTCATGGAGAGTAACAAAAGCATTAAGAGTAGCATTGGGCATGGCAGCTGGTCAAGGGAGTTAATTGTCCTACTTTACTCTGCACTGGTGTGGCCCTATTTTGAGTACTGTGTGCAGGTTTGGGTGCTACAGTACAGCAAGGACACAGAGTTACAAGAGAGTGTCCAGAGGAGAGATGTGAGGTTGGTAAAGGGTTTAGAGGGAGAGCTGTGTGAGGAGCAGCTAAAGGCACTGGGTCTGTCTGTTCAGCCTGGAGGAGGCTGAGGGGAGATCTCATGGCAGCTCCCTGCTCCCTCACTAGGGAAGGAGGAGGAGCAGACACTGACTTCTCTGATGACCGTCAATAGGGCCCAAGGAAATGGAAGGTGTACTGGGGGAAGTTTAGGTTAGATATTAGGAAAAGGTTTTTCACTCAGAGGGTGGCTGAGCCATGGAACAGCTCCCCAGGGAAGTAGTTATGGGACCAAGCCATGAGATTCTTCAGGTGCCCTACGCAGGGACAGGAATTGGACTTGGTGATCCTGATGGGCCCCTTCCAACTTGTCAGATTCTTTGATTATTTGAGTAGCTCTGTAAGTAAAAGTGAGGAGTTAAACACTTTCCTTTCATTATAAAATCTCCAAAACTGTTGGGTTCTTTTTCTTATCAAGCAGACTATTAACTCAGTTAAGCAAAGCACGTTGGAGGGTTTCTTGAGCTCCCACTCATCTTAAAAAGGCACTCCACTCAAACCAGAGTGTAGAAACTGTCTGAATGGAGAAAGTAGATAAATAGGACAAAACCAGTGCAGAGAAGCAATTACATTCATGCAGACATATCAAAATTTGAATTTTAGCATTATAGATGAATGAAGACTTTTTTATGAATTCATATTTTAATTAGGTGCCCCCAGTGACCAAAGCAGTGGCACATCCTCTCCCCTGTGTGACAGTGGTTTGCACCTCAACTACCATCCCAACAACACGGTAAGAGCCTATATTTCTTGGATGGAATTACACAGAAGAATAATAACACTATAACAGCTAAATGGAAGTACTTTATAAGGGAAAGCAACATGGGGGAAGCTCTAATTAGCATTAGAGATCAACAGTTCTATAGATGATAAAAAGAATTGCCAGATATTATTGCAAGGTATTAAACTATGATAAATTGTACCAGCTGAGACTATATCCTGGTGGATGTGGTTACTGTTTTTATCTGGGTATTAGGCATTTTGCAAAAAAAAAAAAATAAAATATCTAATTAAAGAAAAGGTGTTTTGTTGGGTTTTTTTCCAGAATATTATTCCATTATTATTATTATTTCATTTATTATTTAAAACATTTGGCAAAGGATTAGTTCAGGTGCATGCGTTTGCCTACTTTTAAGGTGAGAGCATCTTACTTTGAGTAATTTACACTTAAAATCTTACTCAGGCATGATAGCATTATGGAGCAAAATCTCTCTAGGATGAAATGGTACAGATGTTTGATCAAATTTTTAGTAAAAGTTGCCTTTGAAGTGCATCAAGGGGCTTCTAACAATTTTTATATTCAGGTAATGCAAAATTCCCATTACTTTATATAGCTTTTATGGGGGTTTTACTGCATTTTTTGGCTTTGTGATAGGTGAAAATGCACAGGTAAAGTAAAAAGTACTGAATAAATAAAGCAGTATAAAGCGTAATTGTTACAGGTATATTAAAAAAAAAAGAAGGAAAACATAGGCATTGTTTGTTCAGTAGACTTTGCTTTTCTCATTTTGGGCTTGTTTTATTGTTCTTTCATACTTTTCTGGTAAAGGTTTTAAATAGGAGTTTAGAGACTATAAAGTCAATAGCACAGATTTTCATCCTGATTTAAAAATAAGTAATGTCTATGATTTATACACAGTTATAGGATCTGTAATTCACAAAAACCTGATAAAAACAATAAAATTGGCATCTTAATGCAGATCAAATAATTTTATTTTATTTTATATATGTACATATAAATATATAAATAACGAATGCAACAATGTCAGAAGCAGAACAGACTTATCTCCACAGTCTATATATGTATGTATGTAGAAAGGCTATTGCATCAGGCCCTAAACTTTTTTTGCTATTGTAAATTTACTTGTAGGATAAAAAGCATGCTTCCATTTGTGAATCCTATTTCTGCAAGTGTTGAAACTGGTCTAAATTCACTATAGTTTCTATTTGAACTGATAATATTTTACTGAAACCAAGCCTTTTTTCTCTCAGTTTAAATAACATAATCAGGCATCATGAGTCTATAATTCATCCTAAATTAAATTCTTTTGAAGACCAGAATGGGGTTCTCATCTCATATGTCCCTTTGTCACAAGAATAGAATGCTTCATAAAACCAAATGGACCTCTGTATGGATTCCTAAATTATGTACAGCTCTCATCCATCTGTTTTCTCAGAATATTGTCTAGAATTCATTATGAATTATGGCCAGAATCTATTTCTTATTTTATAGCTTTGGTGCTTCACAAGGAGGAGAGTTCTTACTAAGAATTCAGAGTAGACAGGACTGGTTTTGGCCTTTTGACATAAGTTCAAAGTGGTTATATGTAGATCTAACATTTCTGTTGCAGCAAGATCTAGGCCTATGACTTTTTGCTTAATTTTGGCTTTTCTTGCCAAGTTTAATAACAGCTGAAGAATGGATACTGAAAGCAGGCTGAGAATGTTAAAAATTCAAGGCATTATTCAAAACAACATCCTAGCTTAGTCTTCCTAGGCAATCATTTATTTATTTGCATTGAATCTATGGACTGTTTCACCACAGATTCAGTCTTTTAAATTACTGACTGTACTTACAAAAAGCCTGCTCTGCAGCTCACTTGATGTACGTAGTGATCTTTTTTTATATATACATAAAAGATCTATGAACACATCTGTATAAATAAAGTTCAGATAGGCGAAGCTTTAAAATTGCATAGATCTGATGCAGAAATCACACCCTTGAATAGTAAAAGGTGTACTTATTTTTAAGGTTTATTTTATAGACGACACAGGTAAGAGAAAAAAATTTATGAAGGAATGACAGGTACAGTTTTACTGATATTCTAAAAGTACTGCATGGATTTCTGTGACAATCATGCTTCTTCGGAAAATAACATTGCTAACACTATTTTGTAAAGCATCTTCTAAAGAAAAAGGGATTATCTTTTCACTGTTTTTATGTTTATAAACATTTCTCATTCAAAACTGTATTCTGTACAAATACTAGTGAAATTAATCTGTGCATATTTACATACTCATTCTTTGTAGATATTATCATAGACATGATAAAGTTTAATTTTCATATAAGTAATACCTAGTGTAAACAGGTAAAGTTTAAGTATCAATCATAAGCATGTAAGTTTGACTTGTTCAATCTCATTCTTAACTACAAGGTTTTGAGGTGATGTCATTGGAACAGACATATATGCAAATGTGAACATAGCCACAGTAAAAAACAGAATTATGGTTGTGTAGTGAATAATTTAGATGTCTCCTTTATTCAGAGCTGAGGTATAAAACTAATAACTGATAACGTGATATGTGGCAAATATTCAATTTAATTCATTATCCGTCATTTCAAAAAAAGGACTCTCTCATCTTATCCGTAAGTTGTTTTTTTTCTTTCTCACACTTGCTCTAAGCTTGTTGATCTTAGAGTTTATTTAGATTTTTTTTGTTTCTGAGAAAAAGTTTGGAATCTCTCTGGTGCTAGGTAAAACTAGCTTGGGAAAGTAGAATATGATACCAAAATGAAAATTATCATCTTTGAAATCTACCTCTCACTTTCTAGATTTGCTGACTGTGTATAATGAAACCCAAAACTGAGAAGGATCTTTAAATGTTTTTCAGGATACATTATCATGTTCCTCATGGCCAGCATCCCCAGGACTTAGGTGGGAAAAAAGGTGGTGCGATCTCCGCTTAATTCCACTTCTTCATTCACGGTTCTCCCAGTACCTTCCAGGATCAGATCTGTGCAGGTAAAGAAGTTCAGAAAGTTCCAAAAATTTTCTTCTTGTTGACTAATTAAAGCCTGAGGGACCTACCTTATTAGAGGAAAGTCAGTATTTGTGCACAGCTGGTGCTAGAGACACAGGACGTAAGAGCTTTCATACAGATGGTCTATCTAGGTCCACCTCAGCCCATTTTCTACTTTAACATCAGCAAGGGCTGGCTGGCTGCCCCTTGGGGAAAATGAGCCAAGAGCAGAGGGTGGCAGTGGAGGTGGATGAGGCAGTGTCCTCTTAGACAAGGGCCCTATCCACCTACACCCAGTGGAGGACCAGAGCAGGCCTAGGCATGATCTTCAGATGAGTCTATCATGGCGAGCTGGAACTCAGGTCAGGTGGGAAAGTCAGCCCACAGGTTAGATCCAATTCACTGGAATGCATGTCCAGGCACAGGTGTAGCTCAAATCAAGCTCAGGGAAGGACCAAAGGCAACAGCCTGAGCTGACACGCAGCTCCCAGATGAAGGGGGAAACAGGCTCCTCACTCAAGCTCTTTGACATCAACATTATCCCACATCTCACAGCCATGCCATAACAGAGCTGGCTTCAAGCACAGGTAGCCAGGCACACAGGAGAGGGATGAGGGTGGACTCAGGGCCTTGAACCTTTTATCAAGGGAAATGCATTCTTGATTTAGTTTTTTATAATTTCAGATTACTGTCTTCTGTTTTCCAGGTTGAAGGATACCTAGCATTACCTCCTTTTAGGGAAACCCTTCCATAGCTCTGTTTATTCTTGTTATTCTCTCTCCCTTGTAATTTGAATATATATTCTATAAGACAAAGTGGTCAGGACCACAAAGAGGACTACATTAAGACACTATGATGTTTTCCATTGTTTTCTCACTTCTCTAATACTTTGTAATAACCTATTATCTTTTGACTGTCACTGAACACTAAAGTGATGGTTTTCAGAAAACTGTAGTAACTCTTGCATTTCTTTCTTCAATATTTATAGCTACAGTAATGTAGCTTTGTTGCTACATAGCCAAGGTTATTTTTTCCCATAGGAGTTACTTGGCATTTATTAACTTCTAATTTCATTCTCATTTTGTCTCCTAGTCACTGGGGAAGCTGTCCAAACCTCATTGTCAGTTTTATATTTATTACATAATCAAGAACCACAACTTTTTATTGTTTAATTGGATATAATCTAGTAAATCAGAAGAAATGAGAAAGACAAGAATATTCTGAAAGGTTTACTGTTATTTGTTTTGCATTTAAATCTAAAAGAAAGCTACAAAATGCAGCAAGGCAGAGTATAAAAATAAGGTCATACTTGTTAAAAAATACCTAGGTCTTGTGTGAAATAATTTATATATATAGGAATGCAGTTCTAATACTAAAAAATTCTGTGAGTTCCAGCAAAAAAGTCATTAACTGAAGGACATCTGTTTACAGTTATAGATCATGTTTCTCCATTATTTCATCTTCTAACCTGTCAGAAAAATTAACTCTTAACAAAAGCACAAAGGTCTTACCATTTCTGAGGTGGTGAAGCATTACTAATGGGGAAAAAATGGCTTTCCTGTGTAGCCTTCATGTCTGCCAGCTTAGATGTGTAAGCGTGGGAAGATCAGTGTTATCTTATACTCTGATGGCTCATCAGGCATTAGCTACTTAAAATTTCATGTTCCTCCATTCATATAGAGGTAAAATTACACAACTAATAGAGAAAAGCTTCATTAATATTTCTGGAAAGACTCTTTTGAGAAAGAACCTCCTCAGGATCTTTTCTTTGTTGCTACACTCACTCTTCCAGTGTTTCTATGGGTCCTTCAGTCAACTGATACCATCTGCCCCCGGGGGGGGGGGGGGGTTAAGATCTCCCCCAAAAACTAGGGGAAGAGGAGTATTCTTTAGCCTCAATTTGGGGTTTGCATGGGGTGAATTTTTTTGTTTTTTTTTCACAGCCTGCTTCCTTCTTATTGATTCTCAGCCAATATTTGAAAGTTGCACAAGAGCCTCTCATAACCTCACTTAATTCTAAGCATGTTGTCTCTGGGAAGTACACTAGCTAGTATTCACGAATCTGAAATAAGAGAAGGTCAGGCAATAGGTCTTTTCATCACTAAATTACTGTGAAGCTAAAAACAGCCTGCAGTTTTTGATGAGTAACAGCAAAATCATATTTATTTGGCTTCATGGTCCTTATTTCTTTGAAGAACAATGGGTGGCCCAGGAAGTCAAATTGCAAACCAAAGGCTACAGTGGCTTATTGGCTGAACTGAAAGGGAAGAAGATGTAGTCACCACAGAGGCGGGAGTTGTCTATTAAATTCTGTGAAAACCTCCAGCTCAATGCACAACAGTGGTTGAAACAGAAACAATTAAAAGCATGAAGAATAAAGTGCCCAGAATCTAAGATCTCTTCTACTGTAAACTTGAGATAAGATATTGAATTCAATAGAACTACTCACATGGAAAATTAGGGCATATTCAACTATTTATAGATCTAGGGTTTTAAAATTCATTCTTCTTTATTGATAAAGCACAGCCTTGGATATGTGTTCTAGACCTTGTATATTACAAAGATTTGTAGGTAGCAGTAAGATTTTCAGAAAGCAAATTTAAAAGTATATTCATAAAGCCCAAAATATCTGAATTCATACTCAGACTTTGAATAGCTATGCTGATAATTTTGTCCTTGTGTCCTTCTATGCTATCATGAGGAAGTACTTAAAGAAAACAAAACTGCAATATAAATATAAGAGAGGAAATGGAGTTTTCTTAAAAAAAAAAAAATAGAACCAAAACTTTATGTTGTTACCATCTATAAGTCTTTTAAACTAGTGTAAACATTTTAAAATGTGACTCAACATTTTTTATGAAACAAAGGTAGATAATATTTAACAGGAACTTCTATAAAGAGCAACATTAAGGAAAGGATACTGAAAATAATACAACAAAACAACCTGGAATGGAATTCAACACATTACATTTTCTGTAGTTAATATTTACAAGCCTGTTTTCACTTTCTAAAGCCTAATAACTTTTTATGTTTCAGAGTTTGGAAAGACAACCACAGAAATATGCCATATCATTATCACACACACTATTACACCTCATAACCATAGTATAGCTTTTCTAGTGGGATGCATTAATTCCAGAGGTTATTCATATAAAATTATAGGGGACATTCAAGTTAGTTTTGGAATGTTTATAAATTTCAGATATAACTCTGTTCTGGAAGGCACAGAACTTGAAATGTGAAGTTGAATAAGAAGTAATCTGCTCTAAACAATTTCTTGTTGTATTATAAAGTGATTAATCTATTATATGTTCTATTTAATACAAAACACATATTTAATACCCTATTTTTTCAGGTTTGTTTGGTAGTATGGACTTTGGCTGGTAGACTAATTCAAGAAAATACTATTACAATAATGTAAACCTAAGGATATCTACTGTCCAGACATTCAGACATAATTTTTTAGATAGTCATGCATTTTATAGTCTTTGCTTATTGATAATTTGGCAAAAATATTCTGGATGAATGGTTTTGTACATGCACAACTCAAATACCTAGGAACACTAGCAACAGTCTGAACACAGATTCACAGTGTTTGTAGTATAAGGGAAATCTGTGCATTAGGACTGAATCTAGAAAGTACTGGGTTTTCTTTGCTTGTACAGGTTAATGTCACATATTAACAGATTCTTTAGTTTCCTGCTTTGTTTTACAATAATTTTAGCTGAAAGCAGGGGGGTCCTGAAAATAATTCAGTTTTTCCTGAAAATTTGTCCAAACATCATGCTATGCTCTTCATGTATTGATGACTTTATTTTCTTCTGGAAGAAATTACTATTTATATTTGTAGCCATTTAAAATAAAGGATATAGAAAACAACTGCTAGTTACATTGCCTAAAGATGATTTAAATAAATCTTCCTCAAAATCTTTACCCAACTTATTGTGAAAATGAGTCACTGAAAGCAGCTCTCTGTTCTACCTTTGGTATTTTGAAGAAGAATCACTCCCTGTGTGACAACTAAACTAATAAGTTAGCTGATGGATGTAGATTAACCACTGGCTTCTGCATCACCATGTTAGGATATATAAGCCTTATCCTTCTGAAAGAGATAGTTTGCATGATCTCAAAGCAGAATCATGGATCTAATTAATTTTTAATGTTTCTCCTGACTGAAAGAAATGCCTGTACTTGACATGGATGCAGCAAAGGCCTTTTTGGTAGATACAGATATTAGCTCTACGTTCTATACAACTATACATTCTGTACAATTTCATTTTAAGAGGTAAAAATAACTGCAGAATGGGTATCTGTCTTGAGATGTCAGAAACCATCATCCGTTACACACAGTTTTACACTAAAAGTAGCACTCACTTTGCCTGAACCATTCTGCAATAATCTGAGTGATGCACTTAATTTTAAACCATTAGTTGATCCTTAACATATAGTTTTATAGCAGAATGCCAGCAGTGGAACTGTGCAATCTCTATATGCTTCATAATCTCTTACTCAGGGATATGGATTAGTATTGAGGTTTTTTGCTTCTGAAGCCAGGAGCCTTTCAAAGGCTTTTAGCTTAGAAGGAAATTTACTGAAGAAATTAGGTTTACTGCTGCTGAAGCATCTGAAAGTTTTCTCCTGTTGTGTAATCCCTCAGCACTCAGCTGTATAAGTCACTCTATAATGCATGCCAGACTAATGCACAGGTGCCCAGACTGGTGCTGGAGTAGAGGCACCCAGGTGGACACTGATTTTGTAATTACATGGTTCCTGACATTCCAGTTTGTTTTGCCTAACAGACCTATATACAGAAATACAATTTTAAAAATCTTCATTGATTTTGAATTTTCCAGCCTTTCTATCAGTAGTTTAAAAGAGCATCAAAATTGTATAACCAAGACCATCTATGAACAGGTATCTAAAGAGGACTCTTAATGTGTTTAAGCAATATATTCGAAAAATGAAATAAAAGGTGTTGAGAAAAAGGCACTGGAATCCACAGATTTTCACAAATCGTTGCCTACAGTGTTCAGTGCACACTTTTGTTTTCTGTGATCTGCAGTGTTACAATATTACCTCTTTGGTATTCACCATCTCTTTCACTTGTTTAGCTTCTGAAGTGTTGGTCAAGGTTCCATGGAGCTAATTTGTGGATTTTTGTATAACGGTTTTGGACCTTTTTTTTTTGGACCATTCACCATGATTGTTTTTACATATCAGGTATTTACAAAACAGGAAAACCAGCAATTTATTGCTCTTCAGTGGATGACCTTCGTTGTAGTTGAAAGAAAAGTATTTCTGCAAGTATTGTTAAGATGATATGCCAGAACAGATGAAATTTTCTTCTGACCTGATCTGTTATGACATGTCTATAGGCAAAATGCGTTCCAAGTAATTGCTGTGGATGGGGTTTGCAGTGGAATAATTCAGTGTCTCTCTGCTGAAGACTGTATTGACTGGCTACAAGCAATAGCAAGTAACATTTCCAGCCTCACAAAGCACAATGTAAGTATGGATCCAAGTAAGCCAGAAGGTTTCCCAATCATATTTGATTATAACTGTCATAAAAGCCTAATGGGTTCACACACAGAATTATCTGCATATAAACAATGCTTGAGGCTGTCTGAGAGAAGTCAGCTCACGTTTGTCATCAAATCAGACTTTGTGAGAAATCACTGAATGGGAAAATATTCTCCCCTGCAGTCATATAGTTCACTTCATCACTATCAGAGTCATTTGCTTTTTAGCAATACCAGCTAGGATTAGAAACAAAGACCAGACAAGCAGGAGAAAGGCAGGTGTGATGGACAAGCACAAAAAATTCTGCACTTTCTTGGTAGTTTTGAGAAATCACATATAGATAAAGACTGTTATAATCAGATCAGAAATAGATATTAGGCTTGTTTGGGTATCATTTAACATAAGGAAAACTGGAAAGTACTTCTGTGGTATAGATACAGATGTTCACTATCAGCAAAGATTAAATGCAGTTATGCTTTATGCATTTTACTTTTCTGATCTGATTAGATGTCATGGGACAGGTATCTCTCTTTACTGAAGAAAGAATAAATCTTATGCAAAAGTTTTTGCGAAAATACTTGTAAGTTCAGTTGAAAGGTCTTCTGGACCTGCGTAGGATGTATTTTTGGATTAGATGATGTGTAGGTTTTTTTCTGTAAAAGTCTAAATTATACTTTTCCTATTTTTCCTCAAAAAAAATACAGAACACAAGGGTGTTCATTATTTTGAACTGAGTTCTAACAAAGAAGCCCTTGAGGATTTTACTTATATTCTCTAAGATTTCCTTAAATCTCTTTTAGCTTCCGAAACCTGCCTCTGCATTTGCTTTTGTTTCAAAAACAGGGAACACTTTGAAGAAAGTTGTATTGCTTGGATATTTATATTCAAGATGCAAAATATGTTCCATCTGGCAGCAATACATAAAAGTAATTGTATTATAAATAAGTGACAGACATGAATTCATCCACCATCTGCAAGCTTCCACGCAGTACAAGCCAACTTTATGGCTATTTATTCATCCTTACCATGCTGTTGCTGTATTAGAACCTTTCTTGTCTCATCTAGTCTAGGATGCCATTTTTTCCTGTTCAGACTATTTTTTTTAGTTCAGACTATTAATGATTCTTGCAACTTAAAGTAATAAACAATAAACAGGTGCACCTAAATTTTGTCTAGTAACCCTATATGTAGCTTTGATGAGACTATAATTATGGTTGTTTAGTTTAACTGGAATTTTGTTAATGTACTGTAGTTGCTAATATATTTTCAGTATTTTAGAAATGAGTACAGATTATAACTATAGTAGTTTCATGAAAATAAAGAAAACATGTCAATGTATTTGATTTTTTGAAAGATAGAAATTGTAAATTATACAACTATGATAACAAAATTTGTATTTCCTGTGTCGCAAAGACATCTCATAAAATAACTGTGAGATTTAGGGCTTATGACAATTAGGTATTGATCTATTTTTAAAACTGTCCTCGTTGTTTGTAGCCCACATGAATTTATGGAAACTAATTAGACCTTCTTTTCTGTAATATTCTTTTCTTTTAAATTGTGAGTTGCTGGAAAGAAGTAGTTATATGACAGCATACATGATAAATGAATATAACAAACATTAGAAACACAGAGAGGAAAAAAATACAAGTGTTGTTCAGAACATTGATTAGATGTGATTAGAGGTCCCTGTATTTTCTTTCCTTACAAGATGGTTATTGACCAACACATGCTGTTGATGTTAGCATTTTTCCTCTGAGAGAGATGTTTGCTCACAGTCATTGTCTCTTACTCTGGGATCCAGTACCAAAGAAACAAAAAGGGTACAGGAATTTATTTTAAATTTTTAATAACTTGTATTTACTATTCTGGTTTTAGTTCCAGTTACCTTCTCATCTGTCTGGAGCTTTGGAAAATAATTTGCCTCACTTAAGTACTGGATAGCTTAAAGAAATGTTAGCTTACACATTCTTTCTCATATCTGCCTTTTAGAAAAGAAGAAAGCAGATGAAAATAAGAAAGACCATAAAACCTAAATTGTTTTTAAAAGATTTCCTTTTCCACTGTGTCAAGTTTGCATTCTTTAGATTTGGGTTGGATTTTTCTTGCCTAACTTCAGGTGTCTTAAAGCAGAATATCTGAAGAGTGATCCTTATGATTTAATTTTGACACTTACTTTATGGTGAGGTTGATTCCCTCAGGACATATATTCTTTCCTTTGACTGGTAAGGAACCGTAGTGTGGTGAGTTGAGACTTTGATACCTATGGAAATAAAAAAAATCGCAGAATTTCCATGGGTGGATGATTTTCCTCACACACTAGTCAGGTCACCTGGACATAGAAGGAGATCAAGTTGGTCAAGCAGGACCTGCTTTTCCTGAACCCATGCTGGCTGGTCCTGATCTCCTGGGTGTCCTGCTCTTGCCACATGGGTGCACTCAAAATAAACCTCTCCATGGTTTTCCCTGGTACCAAGGTCAGGCTGACAGGCCTGTAGTTCCCTGGATCCTCCTTATGGTCCTTCTTAGAATCATAGAATCATAGAATTGGCTGGGTTGGAAGGGACCTCAGAGATCATCAAGTCCAACCCTTGATCCACTACCGCTGCAGTTACCAGACCATGGCACTGAGTGCCACATCCAGTCTCTTTTTAAATATCTCCAGGGATGGAGAATCCACTACTTCCCTGGGCAGCCCATTCCAATGTCTGATCACCCTTTCAGTAAAGAAATTTTTTCTAATATCCAACCTAAACCTTCCCCAGCACAACTTGAGACCATGCCCTCTTGTTTTGCTGAGAGTTGCCTGGGAAAAGAGACCAACCCCCACCTGGCTACACCCTCCTTTCAGGTAGTTGTAGAGAGCGATGAGGTCTCCTCTGAGCCTCCTCTTCTCCAGGCTGAACTTAAATATATGGGCATCATGTTGGCAAGCTCCAGTCATCTGTGACCTCCCCTGTTAACCAAGACTTGATAAATGATGAAGAGAGGCTTGGCAAGCTCCTCTGCTACCACCCTCAGTACTCTTGGGTGGATCCCATCTGGCGCCATAGGCTTGTGATCATCCAGGTGCCACAGGAGATGGTTAACTACTTCCTCCTGGATTATGGGGCTGTTGTTCTGATCTCTGTCTTCCAGCTCAGGGGCCTGAATACCCTGGGTGTAGCAGGTCTGACTGTTCAAGACAGAGGCAAAAAGGCATTAAGTATCTCAACCTTTTCCTGGTCCTTGGTTGCAGTATTCCACCCTCCCATCAAATGAAGCATGGGGCTTCTTCCTGGCTCTCTTTTTATTATTAATACATTTGTGAAAAATTTTTTAATTGTCGCATGTGACAGTGGCCAGACTGAGCTCCACCTGAGCCTTTGCCTTCCTTCATGATCCATGTATTCATCTTAAGTTGCCTGTCCCTTCTTCTAACAGTGATGGGAATATATACATCCTGTCATTGGTGTCTTTGAGAGGTCAGGGAGGTTTTATCTGAATAAATCTACCAAAAAAACCACCTGAATATTTTGACAAAAAGCGTACTAGTCTCATCAACCAGGACATCTGAAATATTTTACCTTTTCTGAAAAAACCCCATATCTGATGGCTGAAACCACACAAATGTGTGCAGGAGGAGCATAATTTTCTCTCCCTATGTGCCTATATATATCTTACAGTTGGGAAATGTGAGTCTCTGGCTCCAAAATCTCATGTTTGAGTCTGTAGTTCAATTACAGTTTTTTAAGGAAAATGTAAAAATCTCTTCTGTCATGATCTAATATATTCAAATCTGACACAAAGGTGGTATGACACAATTGCAGAATGATTAGTGTAGCTGGTACCTACCAGAGAGCAAGAAAATAACAAAAAGGGAAAATTGAAGCAAAATCAAAGTGTCTACACATCATCACCTTTGAAAGACCTCTAGTCCTGCTTCTACCTTTTCTTACCATGCTGCAAGTAGGAATTTTCAATCTTGCAGTTCCAATTCAGCTGTGAATTATTTTTCTTTGCATTAACTTTAAACTGTATTAATTTCTGTGGTAGTTGATGCTGATTTCAATTCTTTACCAGTATTTTATTAAAGAATTTTATAATGACAGCATCCAGTGGGTCACGTAACTTTTAAGGGAACTACACTCTGGAAGAATATAAGAAAATATTGCAAAATTGTGTACTCTATAAAGAACCACCTGTGGCCATTACATAGCTAATTTATGTGCTGCAGTTTTCAAGGGGCTCAAAAATTAAATTTTTAAAGGCTTTAGCAGGGATTTTACCCAAGGTCCTTTTCAAACATGATTCAAGTGAAAATTATTTTGTTGCCATAATGTTCTATTGAAGTGCTGCCAAAAGACCTTTTGTTTTGTTAAAAAAATAAAAAAAAAATGAATGCATTGCTGTTAGTATCTTCTAGCATGTAGCTTAATAGAATCTTTGAGGATTTATCCTCCCAGCCTGTTGTCACTCTTGCCCATTGCTTCCTCTGTGGCAGATTCTTATATAGTGAGTGCAATCATACTTCTTTTCCCTTTCCTCTTCCATCATTTCCTTGGGAGACACTGCAGCAATTGCACATTTACACCTCTTACCTTGAAGCTAGCACTTGACAATGAAGGAACAACATGAACTTCATCAGACATGAATAACAGGCAACTGAGGTAAGGTTGTCAAGCAGAAGGTGTCAAAAAGTTAGTTTTAAACTTATCTTGAGAATACCCATAAATTTTGCAAGTTTAATTCACAGTGGCTTAACTTTATTCCAGCATGGTACATTTTCTGGCTAAAATAACATGTATCTGTGAAATTACTGAGGCACATGTGTTGATGGTTGAAGCATGGAAGTAGCCTGAAAGTAGTAGGATGAAAAGGTATACAAACCAAGTATAAGTTTGGCCCAATGTATGTATTTTCCTGAACTTAAGCCTTTATTTTGAACAGAGTTCAAAAGCTCAGTTGAAATGGTTTTAATCACATCCTTAAAATGTCATGCCTAATAAAAGAAACTGCTATTAAGAGGACAAGTATATTCTGACAGTGGCTAGATAGGGGGAAAGGAAAAAAAATATGAAACATGAGGAAAAAAGAGCAGAATAATATAATGTTCCACTTGTGGGAAGAATAAAATATCACAGGACAACGTTCAGTGCTTAGTAAGTTACAGAAATAAATGGGTAGTACATGTCTCATTTTTCTGTTAAATGCTACCACCAGTAAGAACATTCTGTGGATATTTTTTATCACATGAATAAATCAGTGTCATTCATATGAAGTAAACAGATTTCTCATTTCAATTTTTCCAGTAGAAATACCGTGGTAGATCATGAGGTTCCTTTGATGCTAGTGATTCTGGAGTTTTTAGGGATTTTATGCTCTTAGATGCCCTTTGAATTGTGTATTGCAATAATATTTAGCTTTTTGTTGATTTCTGAGCTATGTATGTTTGGAGTGTGTCCAAAATGATCAGCATCAGTATTAAACTTCATACAGTGGTACGTTCTGCAGTAGTGCAAAAGAAAAATTTTTCTATCATTTAGAAGGTAAAAGCTTTGTAAAGTGAAGACCAAGACAACAAAAAAAATATAGGAAGTCTTCAAAATGTTAATGATAGAATAATTTTAAATATATTGTTTACTTTTCCCAAGGCAGAATGAAGATGGAACTACTCAGATAGATTGAGCGTTATCAAATAAATATATGTTCAACTGGTTTTTAAGCAGTATTAAACATTTACAGAGCTCTGACACTAATTTCTTTGTTCTGCATCTCATTCTAGATTGTGTAAAGGGAAGCCTATAGTAGTCGTTCCAAAACTGATATTTAGGTCTCTATAGGATCTCTTAAAACTAGATATGCTTATAGAATCATACTGCCTTTAATTTTTTTTTCCATATATGGTTCTCTTAAAACACATAGATCTAAATCAATAAATATAGTCAATGCAGCATCAGAATTACATAAATCGTGGGATGCTACCCGTCTGACATTTGAAGCCATATCTGTTTCTGTGTCACTGTTATCAAGCATTACATATGGCCTTGTATTATATTTTCTTACATTTTGGGCAACTTGCTGCGTGTCTTTTTTTTCTAGCTTGTTGCCTGTAACTTGCTGACTGATGAAATGTGGAATATTTTATATCTTTTTGGCTATAGCTGCACTACTGGTTTAACTGCAAAGAAAAGTTAAGTCTTGCCAAACTGTATTACTGTTGCTCCAGTGTGTTTCACCTGTACTTTCATAATGTATTTGATCTTAAAGGACTATATGTAGCATTTTGCAGGTCAGGAAAACAGTGCTAGAAAAGGATATTTCTTTGAGAAATATTCCTTCCAGAATAGTTCTCTTGTCTGGGAAGTTCGTAGCAAAAAACTGCTGTCTTTATAGTTGGAGCATTTGTTACGGCACATTCTGGTTATGGTTACAAAACTCATTTTTGAGACATATAGTTTTGGTTCAGAGTATACTTTATAAATTTCAATTCATCATGATAGCTTTACAGATGAAATAAAATTGCCTTTCTGTGCTAATCTTGCCCCAAATGTTAAATCTATTAATGCTGGTTTTAACAGTATCATTCCACTTTTGCTGTACATAGTGTTAGAAGTCTTACAGCAGTCAATAATATATAGTAAAATATTACCATTTATACTGCTATAAATTAGCACTATATAGTCCTAAAATGCTACTTAAGAGAAATAATGACTTTAGAGATAATAAGATCAAAAGATCTTATTTTAAAATATTCTTCAAACTGAACTGCAATTTACCTGTTAAATGTAAACCTTAAAAAAAGAGCCACACTTTTGCAGAAAGATTATTTTGCAATGGTGCTGTCACAGAGCAAAAGATCCCCCTAATTCATCCAATTTGTATGGATTCATTTTAAATTCTAGCCTTGTGCTAGTATGTAAATAAAAGCAAAACATCAAAGTATTCAATGTATTCTTTAGTCTATGAAGGAATTATGTTGAGTCTGAGAATCTTTTCCTTCATTTCATTATTATTGAAGGCTTAAGTTGACATGCTATAATAAAAAACTGTAATCTATTGAATTATGAGACATTTTGGAGGGATGTCATATATATTTGCTCTCAATATCCCACCCTGGTGAAAGGTAGCAAGGAACCTGTAATTAAGAAAGAAAAAAAAAAAAGAAAGTAAAAATAAATTAAGAAAATCATTGATTTGAAGGGGCAAAGAAATTATGAATAAAGAAAGAATACAAGAAGTAGGAGCAGTCTGAGACTAATAGTGCAGGAAAGCCACTTGGGTTTTTGGAGGGAGGTAGAACATGTTAAAAGAAAGTACTCATTCCAAGTTCTCCTTTCTTGCCAAAATGCCAAGGTGCCCTTTAAGTAGCAGCTGGAGATTTGCAGCTACTTTAAGCTATTTTTGACAAGCAGTAAACTCTTCAATATTCCACAACTGGTTTATATTAAGCAAGAGTGTGTTGAAAGTGGTGAATCACAAACTACTGTTGATAAAACAGCAAGTTGGAACTGTGAGGCTAGGCAATAACAACCTTTCTTTTTGTATTCCTCCTCTTTATTGTATTAAAAAACAACAAAAAACAACACCCTGAAACATTAATATTTGTTTACTATTTGTATTTTAAAGCAAGGTTAGCGTGTTTTCATATTCTTTTCATCTTACTTACTTTTAATATAAGGTGGTTACATTGCAAGTTTTGCCTTCCTTCCACAAACAACTAAGAAAAAAAAAAAAGAATTAAAAGAAATTGAAATGCACTCACAAAGCCATCAGACACCACAGGGAATACATTATTAGTAGGCTAATGTCTTGAAAGCACTTTCTCCATTTGGTTGTCTTGCTTCATAAAGTGCTATAGACATCCAGTGCATTCTGGTAGTGCACAGCTTATATTTGCCTGAGGAAGGGAATGGACTCAGAGGAAGTGATAGAGGGCTGGGGTAGAAGACAAGAATTTTGGTTATTCTGGGACAGTTTCAAGAGTTATAGAATCATAGAATTGGCTGGGTTGGAAGGGATCTCAGAGATCATCAAGTCCAACCCTTGATCCACCACTGCTGCGGTTACCAGACCATGGCACTGAGTGCCACATCCAGTCTCTTTTTAAATGTCTCCAGGGATGGAGAATCCACTACTTCCCTGGGCAGCCCATTCCAATGTTTGATCGCCCTCTCCATAAAGAAATTCTTTCTAATGTCCAACCTAAACCTCCCCCGGCACAAGTTGACACCATGCCCTCTTGTCTTGCTGAGAGTTGCCTGGGAAAAGAGATCAACCCCCATCTGGCTACACCCTCCTTTCAGGGAGTTGTAGAGAGTGATGAGGTCTCCCCTGAGCCTCCTCTTCTCCAGGCTGAACACCCCCAGCTCCCTCAGCCTCTCCTCATAGGATCCATGCTTGAGTCCCTTCACCAGCCTGGTTGCCCTCCTTTGGACCTGTTCCAGGACCTCGATCTCCTTCCTGAACTGAGGGGCCCAGCACTGGACACAGTACTTGAGGTGTGGCCTCAACAGCGCTGAGTACAGGGGCAGAATCACTTCCCTGGACCTGCTGGCCACGCTGTTCCTGATACAGGCCAGGATGCCATTGGCCTTCTTGGCCACCTGGGCACACTGTTGGCTCATGTTCAGCTTCCTGTCAATCCAGACTCCCAGGTCCCTCTCTGTCTGGCTGCTGTCCAACCACTCTGTCCCCAGCCTGTAGCGCTGCATGGGGTTGTTGTGGCCAAAGTGCAGGACCCGGCACTTGGCCTTGTTGAACCTCATCCCGTTGGAATCAGCCCAACTCTCCAGTCTGTCCAGGTCCCTCTGCAGAGCCCTCCTGCCTTCCAGCTGATCGACACTTCCCCCCAGAGAGGTCGAGGCAAGCAAGCCCAGCTGACAGAAACAGCCAAAATAACAAATGACCATTAGGCACAGGAAATGAGCCCCAAATCCTTTGGACTCACCATTTCTCTGCTAAAAAGAAGATATTATGAAACTCTGTGACAGATTTCTTATCTCCTTAAAATATCTTGTGTAACTAAGTGGCAGGCATCTCTGGGGAAGGTCTGAAAAGTCTGAATTTATAGCTGTGCTGATTGCCTCTGTGGGCACCAACATGATTGCAGGGTTGTTTTGGTTTTCTTATCACCAAATTGTTTATTTCAAAAGACGAAGTCATTACATATGAAATTTATTTCAAAGACTGTCATGAAGTACAGCTTACAAAATGGAGAAGCACCTTGTTTCTTATTTCACAGTTCGTGGTGCTCTGTGACTTACTGCACTGAATAGTTATTAATTTCCTTTGGATAACTTTAACCTTTTTGAACTGATGGGAAGTTTGTACCTACCAGGAACTGTAGAATCATAGGATCATGGAATTGTTTCTATTGGAAAAGACCTTTAAGATCATCAAGGCCAAACATTAACCTAGCACTGCCAAGTCCACCACTAAACCACATCCCTATGCACCACATCCACACAGCTTTGAAATATATCCACAAATGGTGACTCAACCACTTCCCTTGGGCACCTTGTTCCCATGCCTGACAGCCCAGTCAGTGAAGAAAGTACCCCAGGGCCCTTTTCTGCTGGTCAGCTTTCCAGGCACTCTTCCCCAAGACTGTAGCATTGCATGGGGTTGTTGTGACTCAAGTGAAGGACCCAGAACTTGGTCTTGTTGAGCCTCATACAATTGGCCTCAACCCATCAATCCAGCCTGGCAAAATCTCTCTGTAGGTCCTTTCTACTCTCAAGCAAATCAACTGTCCTACCCAGCTTGGTGTCATCTGTGAATTTACTGAGGATGCACTTGATCCCCTCATCTGTAGTAGATTTTTTAGCAGAAAAAAACAAGGGAAAATTTTGTTTACTGTTTATATGGAATGACTTGAGATAACTATGGTCTTAAGCTAACTTGCTTAGAAAGTAACATAAAGCACAGTTTACGTTGACTTCTTTGCTACTACATGATTTTCAATAATTTCTTATTGTGTCAGGTTAGGAATCCTATAAAGTTGTTGGTCAGAATCAAAATATTTAGTTCAAACAGTTCATATATATGAGTAATTCAATTAATTTAGGAACTCTCTGGCAAAGAGTGGATAGAAATGGATTTGTCAGTGAACATAGCTGCCTGAAACATGAGGGGCTTTTTGCTTTTCTGGATTTGTCCTTATTATTCAATACAAATAACTTTGAACTTTGCTAATAAGTGAAACAGAGATCCTCAAAATGTAGTGTTCTTCATAGAATCCTGAATTTCATCGCCATTATTTCACCCTAGAGAAAGAACAGTATGAGACCATGGAATTAAACCCATTCATTAAGACTAAGGGGAAAAAAGAAGTAAGCTGCTTTAATTTTATGTGTATGTATACTTATGTACATATGCATACAAATATGTACACAAAGAGTAAGATTTAATAGATGTTGTTAAAAAGGAAAAATATATTAAATCTGTTAAAAACTCATAGAAGAATTTTTGTTGCTTCATTTCTTTCTGAAATCAAACCTGTAATCCTTTGCTAGGTAGAATAATGTTACAGAAGGTACTAATCACATATATTTTATGTATATTAATATCACTATATATTTTTATAGTTGATTTAGGTAATCAGTTCTTTATTCTCCAGTTTTGCTCTTTTATGAGCCAATTACCAGTTATGCCTGAGCAGTTTGTCAAGAGAGTAATTTATTACTATAGTGTACCTTCTGAGCTCCTAAATTCTATTTTGATCTGAGATCTCCTGTGATAGTAAAGGTAGTTGCTAATTTCTAGAAGTAGAGAATGAGGAAATTATAAAATGCTATTGGAAAGGAGGCAACCAGGTAGTTAAAGAATGCCTGTTCATCTCACCTGTGACTACTTAATTTTTCAGTATTGTAAAATGCAACATAAAATGTAACTGAGGGAGAACTGGATGCATGTTAATGCTTAAACTTACTTTTAGCTATGTTAGCAGAAGGACGATTTAAGGTCAGTGCAGATACACACTTGAGCACTTTGGCATGTTAAAATCCAGTTTTATTAATGAGGCTGCTTTTTGAATGTCATGACATGAACTTTATTTCCATTTCAAATTACCGATAGATATTCTACTACTCTTCCAGTGAGATGCATTGAAATTACATAGAATATCAGTAAAAAGTATTCTTTGTATTCCATTATGTCAAAAATATACTGACCGTGTAAATAGCAAGACAAAGTTTTTTTTTCTTTACATCAAATTGATATGTGCAGCAAGTCTATATAGAAATTATTTATTTGCGTGTTCTATAGGTTTCCTGTTTGTACAGACATGAAGTCTTGATAAAAAACAGAGTAAAACATTGTATATCCAGACTACAAAAATGTTTTTAAGTCTGTGTCTGAATGATTACAAAAACTTATGACAGTTTTCTTCAGGGGATAATCTATTATCTGCCTAGGAGAAAATATTTTCTGAAAAACTTATGGCATGTCAATATGCTGCAGCTTCTCACATAGTTAGCTGATTTAAAGTTGTCAAAGGAGTTTTAGCAGTACTTCTCTGGTTTATGATTTCCATGGAATTAGACTTGCAACTACTTTTTTTTTTTTCTAAAAGCAGAGGCATTAAGTAATCTGACAGAAATAGGTGTTTGCAAGATCCTCTCCAAGCAAACTCCTTACATAGTCAATTGATAGAAGAAAATGTCTTTGAGACTTGAAGGAAATGAACCAGTACTCCTGACTTAGGCACTCACTTCTATCCCATTAACTATATAAGGTATGCAGACATCTCCAGAGGCTAATTCAGTCTCCTTGAATTAAGTACCTACCTCTCCCTCTTCTAATAGGAAATGGCAAGAGGATACTTTAGCATTATTGCCTACAGGTGGGAAAAGTCAGCCTAACATGACAGACAGGAGCTCTCCATGCTACTCAGCCTGCAGGCCTGGTGCCATCTGTCTCGCTCCTGGCCAAAAGATGTCTGGGGACAGAGCAGGGCTGAGGCTCTGCTACCCTTCCAGGGGCTCTTGTCTTTGCCATCTATTAAGTCACATGTAAAACTCAGCAAATCCCATTTAGCAGGAGGAAGGGCTCTCATTTCCAATAGGATTCATCCAGTTGCTGAAGTGCAACACATAGATGCTTATCTGCCTGTTTCTTTTATGTCCAATATTGCTGCTTGGTACTCTGGTATTACCTACCATGGCCAAATTGGCTCAAACACTTTTGTACTACAGTGTAACTTTTCATTTTGCAGATCTTTAAACCCAAGCAGCTGACTAATGTCTTCAACACTGCCATCCCCCAAATGTTTGGGTTTTTTTTTTAGCAGAGTAAAGAGGCTGGGAACATAGGGTGGATATACGAGGAGGAAGAGAAAAGTCAGCACAAACTTCTGCAGCCAAATTTGCCATGAAAGAAAGATCAGCAAAAGCAGGCCTCATCTAGATGTCTTCAACTGAGCAAGTGGGGATTTTCTATATTTGGGAATGTTACAGTCAGATAAGCCTGTTTCATCCTTTTCCCTTCTGTCTTAGATCTTATTTGCAATGCACAGAAGTTTTTAAATCTAACAAGAATCTCTCTCAGGTTTTGAAATTAAACTAAAATTTTTGCTTCTTGAGATGCTTGCACATCGTAGGAGGTGTTCCTCATCATTTTGGAGTGGTGAGGCTCCTTAATCTGTGGCATAATTGCTACTGTTAAACTAGCCTACATTGCTTTATGGAAGCCAGGTTGATACAAAATGTTATATATATTTATATATGTATATTAACACTTGTATTGTACTTTACCAAGCAAAACCACACAGACTACTCTTAAACTTATATTTTAATAGTCTGTGCATTCTATTGAAATGTTTGTCTCATTTTATAGCAGTAGCAATATCAATTTTAAAGGTGTGGAGGTTTTTTTAACATCATAAATGTGGTCCTTCACAAGAAGAAATATGTCCTTAGGCCAACACAATCCCTATAGAGTTGTGGAGCTTAACAGTCTATTTCAGTTCCTCTTTAAATAATTGATAAATTTTTGTCTCAATGCATGATTTACATCACAATTATTTCCTTTTGTACAGATTAAAATAAATGGATCTTGATATTGCTGTGTAAATATAATATAGACATTTTAAAATACTATAGGAAAAAGAATCTAAAACATTCTAAAAGCTGTTCAAAACAGATGATTTTTAAAGTTATTTACCTAAAAAGATAGTCAGTATACCCCCCTCACTGTTAAGCAAAGTATGACTTAAGAAAGGTAGCTATTCTTGCTGCAGCTGTATGGATATTAGCACACTCATTTACCAAACAGTAACCATAATTAGCATTTTCATCTCATAACATAATGAACAGTAATCAAGAAAATATAGTATGCAATTTAAATTAAAAAAATAGTCCCTAGGTTTGATAATAACTGGAACTTTTTGACACTTCAAATGGTTCCTCCAGTAAATTAAGCCGCCATTTACATAGCTGGATAAGTTGCAGGCCAAACCTAATTTAAAGAAATTATAGCTTTCTGACCTCTACTTAACCTTCTGATCCAAAACCCACTTCCCATTACCTTTGTATGTTCATAGAACAAATCACATCTTATGCATTTTATGTTTACATTTTTCAAAACCCTAAAGACAGGCTAAAAGAAACTTCCCACTTTTTGTGAGATGGAGTGACAGTTTGCATCTTAACCAACTCATCAACAAATACAGAAATTGACTTGACCAATTACTGGTCTGTGTAGCTCCACTGACCATGTTATTCTTATATGAATAGAACTACAACTCCAAAGCATTTTTTGTTTGTTTCAATTTTGTTTTGATTTATTTTTTATTTGAATAGACAAGAAAACTTTAGCTCCAATAGCATTAACCTTTTGGCTTAACAAAAATCTTACGTTTTTGGATATTGGTGTCTTCTATCCCAAGCATTAGAAACCAAGAAAGTAATACTAATACTGGGATTATTTTCAATACCACCACTCTTTTTACCAGTCTCTGATCAGCTTCTCAGGAGTTCTTTGTATTATTCACCTGTGTTGCTGTGTCTATTACTGTTATCTCAGTAATATTTTCTGTGGAGCACAAGGGAGTCTACTAATACAGTGTTAGTAATACTAAAGAGCCTACTTTGCATTTTCATATATGTATACTTACATAATTAAAAAAAAATCAATAGATAGTGATATTTTCTATAAGATGAGTGCTGTACTAGTCCACTGAAAAGAAATAAAAGAAGGGACATAAACTCTTCATTAGCCTAAAGCAGAGGGAAGAAACAGTAGAAGAGAATTTGTTACTAAGCATGGGATCAAGAGGTATTACATCAGCACTTAGGACCAGACATATGGTAAGACTGGAAGAGATTTCCTCAGCTGGGAAGCAGCACGGGTGAAAAGAAATTGTTTTGATATACAGCAGTGATAACTGGGAAGCCAAGGAAAGGGTTGGTTCAATGCACATAAGAAAAAAAATATTGGTAGACAATGGCAAGGCAAAGTATTTAATGCTCTTACAATTAGACAGTGAGCTGCTCTTCTGAAATCTATTGACATAGATGCACATTCAATGAAAGATCTTAAAAATGTTTTCTGAACGTTATGTACCATGTGACAACTCTCACTCGTGCAGGAATATGTCATTTTTTAAATGGATTTGAAATTTGGTTTACTTTTTTTTTTTCTCTGTTGAAAAATTATTTTCTAGGATGATATCCCAATATACTGCATGGAAATTCAATAAGATTTCATAGTTTTCTCATAGGCAAGTCTGAAATGCACATTCAAGCAAAAGTCATCTTTAAATTTACTACTAGTAGTATCCTCAGTGTTTGTCTCAGTCATCCTTAATGCTGAGAAATTAATAATTCACGAGACCTGAGGAAAATTCTGTTGATTCTTAATTATTCAAAACTCTTCCTGTTTAGTATTACAAGGTCATATCCAAGGCAAGAAAAATATACTATTACTATGTCAATTTAACATTGTTCTTGTCAAAACTGAAATAATCATCATATGTAGCTCAGTATTTAACAAATTTCATTTAAAAAAAATAAAGTTTGGGCTTAAAAATGTACTAGTTTTTAAAAAAAAACAAAAACAAAACATTGCCCTAACCTTTTCGGTACTTTGACATGTTCTGCCCCTTGGCCTGCCTTTCAGCCATGGTCCCACAGCTCTTTAAACTTGCATGTGACAATATTGCTTAGTATTTGAGCATTTCTTTTCAGAAATACCAAAAGATACTTGACAAAACTCATATTTATGAGGACTTTTGCTTAGCATTTTATAACTAGGTCTTAGTTATGAGGTGTAATTGGAGGTAAGTCGAAGAAACTGCATTCTTTAGAAGGGAACTAAATTCAAGACTTTTCAAACTAATGGCTCAGCAGCTTGTTAAGAAAAGTAAGGTTAAGGAGAGTCTGGTCTTTCCTACTTAAGGCAAGCAGAAGGTTTATTGCAAAAGGATTTCTCATTGAAAAACAGCTCAGAGTTGAACTAAATAAAGTGCTAAGGTGAGTCTGTGCTTGATCTGAATGTAGAGTACATTGCGCCCCACAGTGTAAAAGGAGGAGGGACCAGAAGTATTTTACAAAACATGAGGACATGACCTTTAAATATAAAATTGCTCCAAAGTAATTTTTTAGTGCTTCAAATGCAATTTAAAATTATTAGTTATATAAATGAATTGTGAGCCTTCAGCAGAAACAAGCACTGAAAAACTAAGGTTTTTATGCCTATCTCACAGTGACATTTAGCAATTGTGTTAATACCTACTTGATTATCATGTGAATATAATGTCTCAACAGCTATTTCATATAATGTCAACCCAATTATTTAAGTAATGTAATATCAAGTGATTTTTTTAGCTTAGTCACATGCAATTTTTTATCTGTTGCTGTCAGACAAACTGTCTCATAAATATTGCTGCTCTTCCTGAAAGAGCCAAGAGAATAAAATTGTGTAATCCTTTAGGCAGAAGAAGCAAAATGTAACACAACACAACAAAGATTAGGTGTTCCTATAATTTTGTTGTCAATCCACTCAAACTAAAGTAAACGAACTTGAGGTGGTGGTGGGGTCTTGAAAGATACAATACCTGTAAAGACTAGAGAAGACCTCTTTAGCTTCATTGCCTCAGTTGAACTGGTCAACAGGCCAATTTATTGAACTTTTTTGGCAGAAATTCCTTCAGACCAATATATATAGTTATGTGTTTTAAAAATCACTAGCTGCATTTCTAGAGGGCATTAGATTCTGTCAAGAGCATTAATTGTCTCATGTATAATGTAAAATTACTATATATAAGTGTAAAATTCCTCATTTCTTCTGCCATTTTACTACCCTCTTCATCTTATTGAATGCCAAAGTATGAACTGGAGATGCTGTTATTTCTGCCAAAGTGAAGAGTCCTGAAATAATGCAACCCTTGGTGAACAGTGAACTCTGTCATGGCAAGGTCAGAATCCTGCTGATAGGCTGAATGCATAGTAACAAAATAGGTCTACCTGCTGTTTTCTCAGTTTCAGACAAGTCAGAGTGAATCGGCCAGGTTGGCAAGAGGGTCTTAAAAAGCAAAGAGACATGTGACTGACTAAAGAAGCAACTCAAATACTGTGAATAGGACTTTGTCCTGGTTTGGGCCCGGATAAAGGTGATTTTCTGTCTTGTACGTTTGCTTTTAGCTGAGTCTCTTTAAGTAGTTGCACTTGCTGAAATTAACAGCAAGTTTCTCAGACAGTGTGTGCTTCTAGAACTGATAACACTCGATGTTTATAGTTACTGCTAGAGACTGGCATGCAGAGCCAAGGACACTGCTCAGCTCTGATGAGAACATTTTACCATCCAAGAGGATAAAGAGGTCCCACCTGCAGCCCTTCTTGGGGAGAAACAGACAAGATAGATGCCAGAATTGACCAAACAGAGTATTCCATCCCATATACGTCATACTCAGTATAAATTTGAGGGATCATGAGGGCCAAGCCATGATTTCCTGACAAGTAATTCCTCATAGGAGGAATGAAAACAAGTAGTGAGCTTCATCAAGTATACCACACACACAGCAAACTGATGATGAGAATATAAATTCTCTTATGGTGTATTTTTCTCCCAGCACCTAATAATGGTGCAAGTGGAAACTTTTGATGGGAACCAAAGCTATAAGTGTGTCAAACCAAATCTTAAACTGAATTTCTAGGAGTTACAGTTTTCATTTCCTCTCTCAAAGAAGTCTGAGGAGGAGGGCAGATGCATCAATTGGAGCGAGCTTATCTGCCGGAGAAATCTGTTTAAAAAGGAGGTAGAGAAATTACATGAAAAAGTTGTCAAAATGAGTGGAATCTGGAATCAGAGGGTATGGATGAGATGATAAGCAAAAAGACAGGAAGTTCCAAAATAGCACCTACTGTGAATGAGGAAACCTATCTGACAATAAGTTCCTACTTGCAGTTCTTCTTCATAAGGAAATGGTCACTTCTCAAGCAGCAAAGTATTACAGAGTTGCCCTCAGTAACTGAACTTTTAAGCCTAATGACAAAGTGGGGAAAAAATAAAACAAAAACCCGTCAGGCTGGAAAAGCTGTGAGATTAATGGTCACCCTTCCCATAAGGAAGAGATGTATCAGGCATGACTGACTCACTCCTGTGTGTGATAAAAAATTAGGTCTAGTGACTGGAGCTAACAGTGTGGGAAGACCTCTCTCTCCTGGGAGCTAAAATCTGAGGGATGTTTCCAAAGCCATCTAGCCAAATGACAATTAACTGGGACTGCTCATTCATGCAGGCATGACTCTAATTTCATTGTGTGACTCTAAAAGTCACACAATTTCAGTGTGACTCTAAGCAGATTGTAAGAAACCATGAGACTCTTAGATGAAGGCTGAGGAGGTAAGAACTGTTGCAATGTACTACACAGTCCACTTGGTAATGCCAAAAAAATGTTTCTGTCCTACAGTGCTCATGTACAGAAGCAGCGTCATCAAAGGAAGATTTGGCTTCTTTGACAATAGCATGAACTCTCAAGGAAATACAGGGTGAAATGGAACTGCTTAGTCAAGGAAAGAGTAATGTTTCAACTTTTAAAAAGCTGCAGAAAGAGCAGGAAATTTCTTCTTTGTCTCTGTGATGGATTGCATGAGAAGTAATGGGCATAAAATGTAACCAGAAAAATTCTGTTTTAATGCAAGGAAAACATTTAATGCTAAGCGTTGCTGCAGTTGCTAATATGTTGAATCAGAAGACACTGAGAATGTCATCATGACAGAACTGTACAAATGGGTCGGGCAGACAGCTTTGATCTACTCAGGTGCTTTTCAGCCATACCTTAATGAAAAATCATGTAGATTTACAAAAAGTTTTCCTTGAATATTGAGAATTCAGAGAAAAATAACAAAATATGTATTCTGAAGGGCTCTGGTAGAATCTAATATTTCCAGCTATAGAAGATACGTTAGGTTTACTTTTAAAGTATTTTGGATACAAGTGAATTAGAATGCATAATTTAAAACAGATTAGCTAGGGGAATCTGGATTAATTCAGATGGTAGTGCTTGATATGTTCAAAGGAAGACTTGACTTATGGTTGCTAAGTACATTACGTATTTAGTCCTGAATTTATGTATGCTTTTTTAACCAAAAGTAACATGGATTTGCATGCATGTGAAATATTTAGTTGAATTTCCATTGCAAACTGTTTTCCTTTGGTAGTGTCCAAATACCGGAATAAGTGTTAAATATAACAGGATTAAATAATGTCATTTACCTGTAAAGTGAAGCTATAAAAAAAAATAATTAATTGAAGTACTGTGACTTGAACATGACAGAAGTGTGAAGTCTAGCTTGTCTTTAGGGATCCTGATATACTTTATGCTACTAGACACAAATCTAGTATTTCTTTGTAATATCCATCCTTTACTACTGTGCTGCTGCTGTTCAATGCTTAAATAAATCCTTTTGCATCAGAAACCAAATAAAAGTTTGACAGTATGCAGGTTTGCAATCATAGTTGAGATGGTGCTCTCAATAGTGCTCTTACATGCTATAAACTGATAATAACTCTTAATATACAAATAATTTTTTTCCATACATCAGTTCAAGACCTCTCCTAGGAATTATTTGCATTGCTAGGAGCATTGGAAATGGGAGCATTGCTAGGTCTTACTAGGGATCCTTGATTTTTCCACAAGTATTTATTAAATCTCTTAGAATTAAAGAATGATTTGGGTTGGAAGGGAAAAGAAATATTACCTAGTTCCAAGCCTTCTGCCATAGGCAGGGACACCTCCTGCTAAACCAGGTTGCTCGAAGCCCCATCCAACCTGGCCTTGAACACGGCCAGGGAGGGGGCAGCCATAACTTCCCTGTGCAACCTGTGCCAGTGCCTCACAACCTTGACAGGAAAGAATGTCTTCCTAATACCTAATCTAAATCTAATCTCTTTCAATTTAAACTATCAACCTCTTGTCCTATCACTACATGCCCTTGTAAAAAGTCCCTCCCCATCTTTCGTATAAGCCCCCATCAGGTGGTGGAAGGCCACTATAAGGTCTCCATGGAGCCTTCTCTTCTCCAAGGTGAACAACTACAACTCTCCTGTCTTCCTAGGAGAGGTGCTGCAGCCCTCTGATCATCTTTGTGGCCCTCCTTTGGGCTCACTCCTAGAGTCCCATGTCCTTCCTGTGTTGGGGACTCGAGATGGACACATTACTCCAGGTGGTGTGCATACAGCATCTCACAGGAGCTGAGTAGAGGGGTAAAATCACCCATGGAGGTCATATTTATGCTTATGCATTACTCAGTGTTGCATCAAGCCTCCCCTCTATAAAAATGGTCATATATTCTGTTTTTTTCCATTTATTTCCCTAAGGAACTTGGTGCTTACATCATTCAGGGTGAGGGCATTTGCAATCCAGTGCATCTAGTTTGGAGAAAAAAAATGAGTTACGAATGAAAATATTTGGAATCATGGCAATAATTGAAATCTTTCTATCATTTGAATCATTTATCTGGGATAATGTGATCAACAGAGAATGGCATCATCCCTGGTAGGTCAGGAAGCAGGGTGTCCTGGTTTGAGAGGACCAGGATAAAAATTGCCTACAGCCAGACTTGACATTGCTCAGGACCCCACCAGGTGTTCTCAGCCTGTTGATGTAGGAAGGAGGAGAGATTGGAGGAGATCACTGTTCTGTGAGGCAGGTGCCGGTCTAGGACCAGTGCAGCTTTTCTGAGGTTTTTGTGACTTCTCTGAGTTATTTGTGGGCTGTCACAAGGACTCTGGACTTGGTCACTCTCATCTGCTGTAGAGTCCAATTTGGGACTTTGCTTGGTGGGAAGCAATTACCGACTGAGGAGTGTGGGTTACATAGTTACATAGTTCTATATATTTGCATGTAATTCACCATTACCAATATTACTACTTATTATTTTTTAAAAAGCTATTATAATTTTGGGGTTTTTTTCCCAATTTTAAATTCTCTCCCTTATTCACTTCTTTATCTTTCTCTGGAAGGTAGTAAGGGAATAACGGAGAGCACCCGTCACCTGATTATTGGATAAAACCATGCTATAGACATAAATATTGCATTAAATAGTTCCTGTGCTCCTATATTTTCCAGAGCGTGTTGACAGATCACTTTTCATATTGCAGCTGACATGTATTTTCAGCTTAAACTATGAAATCGACTACAGCTTGTAAAACCAGCATCAGGAATTCCTACATTCAGTCTATAGGCTGTTATACATACATTTGAATTTGTTCACTGCTGTATGATGTATCTTGTGCAAGCTGTTGCATGCTTCCTTCAAACTTTCTCTGTTTATCTGCTGTCTTTCAGTGCATGTCTACTCTTGCATAACATTTCACAGTCTTACCACAACTTACCTATTATGTTGAGTACGGACAGGTTTCTTGTTTTTAAGATTAACCAACTAATGTCCAAATGTTACTTTTTCTTACTCACTCATTGGCATAAGATTATCATAGAATAGATTAATTTTTTCCCTAAGTGCTCCAATTTGTAATGATCTATTTACCTGTTTGTGATTGCTTAACATCCCAATAGTATGAACTGTGTTGTTGCTTTAAAACATGAGATAAAGTACTATTTAATGAATTTACAGTTTTATCATTATGTTTTAATTAGCTGTTGATGAATATTAATCAGCAGTTAAAAAATGCAAACAATAGATGAAGAAGTCCACAGAGTGTAAATTAGTTGGGGAAATCCAGATATATATGGCTGCATAAATAGAAATAATAAAGGATTCTTTTTTAGTTGGAAAATTTCTGATAAGGAAGGAGATCTGCAAGGAGATCTATAAGCTGCAAGAAAATAATGGATTAAATCATATATGAAAGTGTGAGAGAATCTGATTTATTGTCTACGTCAATGAAATACTGAGCAGGAGCTGATGACCATATTCATGGTCGATAATGACCACTCATTCCAAATTTTTGCTCTTCAGTCTTGGCTATTCCTGTAGGTACTCTGAAGGAGTGGTCTCTGTTAAGCACTCTTGTTCTCACCACTGAAACCTATTGTATTATTGCTTCTTCCAGAGGACCAGTTTTGATACCTGCCATTAATTGTCTTTCCTGGTATCACATTGGCAACTGTGAGCCTCTCATTTGCAGTTCAGTTTTTCAGGAATAGAATTAAAGCAAGCACGGGGCACACAGATTTTTCAAACATACAATTGCTCCTATTAAATTTTTTAAGAACTGTAGAAACCTGTGCACTCATCTCTAGATCATAATGGTCCTTAGGGCTGCATGTGCTCATTGAAAGGCACATTTCCTTTTGATCTCATGAGGGTCCTGTGATTACCATGGAACAGCAAATTCCATTTAAATAGGTAAAAAAGGTCAAACCAACCCCTAATATGTAGTGGGTTCAAGATTACACTTTAAAGTCCTCTTCTGGAAGTTGAGAATAGTTACTGTGTAATTTGCTCAAAGAAGGTCTAAAATAATATCTCTCAGAGGAGTGAAAAAAATCAGTTCAGTTTCAACTGAATGCAAAAGCTTAGAACCAAGCTTTTGTGATCTTAATCAGCTGCATTCTGGCAGAGGTCTATGCTAATAGGGTGTGATTCACACAAAATGATAAAACTATTGACAGGTATTCTGGATTACTTCTCTGGCATAACTACAGTAATATAAATTACAAAAAATAAAACAAACAAATATTGCAATTGTTGTACAGACCTGAAGTCAAAGCCTGCTCATCTTTTCACTCCATTGAGGACTGATACACTCCACGTAATTGGACTGTGATTTTGGCCATGGTACATTCCTCACTTCATAGCATCTTGTCATCCAGTATTCTTCATAGCTATGTCCTAAGCTATGTCTTCTATTAACATCATACTTACTTTCTAATGAGATGCAACAACTGTCCAGTTCTGGGCCCCTCAGTTCAGGAAGGAGATTGAGGTCCTGGAGCAGGTCCAAAGGAAGGCAGCTAGGCTGGTGAAGGGACTCAAGCATGGATCCTATGAGGAGAGGCTGAGGGAGCTGGGGGTGTTCAGCCTGGAGAAGAGGAGGCTCAGGGGAGACCTCATCGCTCTCTACAACTCCCTGAAAGGAGGGTGTAGCCAGGGGGTGATTGGTCTCTTTTCCCAGGCAACTCTCAGCAAGACAAGAGGGCATGGTCTTAAGTTGTGCCAGGGGAAGCTTAGGTTGGATATTAGAAAGAATTTCTTTATGGAGAGGTCGATCAGACATTGGAATGGGCTGCCCAGGGAAGTAGTGGATTCTCCATCCCTGGAGATATTTAAAAAGAGACTGGATGTGGCACTTAGTGCCATGGGCTGGTAAAGGCAGTGGTAGTGGATCAAGGGTTGGACTCGATGATCTCTGAGGTCCCTTCCAACCCAGCCAATTCTATGATTCTATGATTCTATTCTAACATACTGCAGAGACCTTATTTTTGACCCCTTCTCCCTCCTTCCATGTTTAGGTGCTCACCAAATCTCAGACTACTTTCTCTACAGTGTTCTTACTTTTTTTTTCCTAATTTGCAGTTATGGAAGTTGAACTGGAATAGAATTTCACCCCTCAGCACCTGTTTTTCTGAACATGAAGTAGAAGCAGGTAGTTGTTGCTAGCCTTAGTTCAGGTTTCATAATACTTCCTATATATTTGCCTTCAGAACAGAATTTGTCTACTAGCTTCTTCTTTTTCACCAGTCTTCATGTTTTATCACTGGATAAACACATAATTCTAAAAAAAAAATATTCTGAAAGCACTTGCTTTGAGCACCTGCCCCTAAAGAGATGTTTTCATTATTTTGTTTAGAACAGTTCAATCCATTGTACAGGAGTAGTACAAGACAATATCTTGACCATTTCTTATTGTAGTATCTGCTAAGGTGTTTTATTTTTAAATATTAGTTGCATAGATGCTTACAGTCTATCATATTGCTGTCTTCTGCTGAAAACAAATGTTAGTCATTTATACAAGTTACATAGTGTTGTGGGCTGTGATTGTGCTTTGTAAATATTAGTATTACAAGTTCAATAACTTCATGGAAGATGGAGAGAATATTTCTCTGTTAGGTAATCTATCAAGTTTACATTTAGATTCTTAAGAACTGGTGGATCTGGATCATCTTAGATTATATTTTACTCAGTATATTTTGTAACATGCCAGGAAAAAAAATATTGGCTAATGTTTTTCTTTCTGTGTTTTCAAGACAGTGTGTCTGATAATCTTAAAATCAGTCCTTTCTGCTGCATAATTGCAGAACTTTTTGGTTTTATGCAACATCCGATATTTATGCATGAGAATCATAGACATTTAGGATGTTCCTATACAAATTACTCTTAATTTTTAGTTCCAGGTATAACTGAACACCTGCAGTGCTATTTGCAAACATAATTGAAATGAATGCTTTTAAGGAAATCTTCACCATATTACTGAGAGATAAACATTATTGTTCTAGTTCATCAAAGTAACAACAATTAAAACAACTATGCAATGTCGGTGTCTAGATTGTAAAAAAAAAAAAAATTAATCTCTATATATGAGGTAAACAATATATAATAAAAATACTTAATATGCAATAGTTACTTTCCCCTAAAGAGATGTTTTCATTTTTTTGTTTAGAATAATTCGATCTCCTGTACAAGAGCAGTGCAAGACAATATCTTGACAATATTCTTTCATAACTTACTTTTGTCATCATGTTGTCTGTTGTCTTTGCTTAAACTAGAAAGCAATACAAAGTTTTTACAAGTATTTTAGCAGTCCCTGCTAACAAAACCAAGGATTTACCATGCTAGAGTATTTCATGTCAGATTTAGTAATAAATTCCTAAGGTGTTGGAATCTGTTTTTCTGTAAAATCCTCACGTTTGTCACCCACCACTGAAGAAATCATTTAAGATAGTTGTTATCTTTTAAAGTGTGGTTTCTTTTTTATTTTAAACTTTGCCCACCTGTTGTCTTAGCTCCTCTAATGCTTCCCCTTAACACAGAGGAAAGGAAGAAACTGAAGCTGATGTACATGCAAGAAGGGAGGATGGAAATCTTCTTCTGACACTTTTGATTCAGGTTACATTTGAAAACCAGCTGTAATTGCTTGCCAGTGTGTTCTTGACAGTGAGAATTATCCTTTGATAGTGAAGCTATATGATATCAGTGACAGACTTCCAGACTTGCTCTGTATTTGCTTGAAGAATATAAAGAGATTATGGCTGCAGGACTCTGGGTTTCAAGCCTGCAAAATGCAGTGCTTCGTACATCTCTGTATATAGTTGTTTCGAGATGAAATTGTAAGCACTGGAGGAAATTCAGTGGTGATTCTTCTTCTAAAAGATGTCATAACTTTGAAGCAATGTAACTGTTACACGGGTTTCAGGGGTTGGTTGGCTATACAAAAGATTCCTAGTTGTCAGTGTCTTTAAATGAAAGAGGCAGTTTATTCATTTAGACAGAGATACAAAAACAATTGTGAAAGGTTCATGTAAGAGAGCAAAAAATAAAGTCAACATATAATCTGCTATGAATGCACATGGTGGACTTGCTAGGTTTACTTAGAAGTTTTCAGGGCTTATGCTTAAAATAAGAAAAAGAATACTTTTCTTCTAATAATCAAAGGCACGGGTGTGTTGTGTTCCACACAATTTTCCTTGCATTGGACACTTTTGTGTAACAAAGCTGGCAGTGTTTATTTACGTAGAGTCAATCAATGATTTTCATGGCTAAATATAAACTCATCACAGGTTTTAGACTGGTTTTCTCTTTAGTTTTTATCCAGGGTTAGTGTTGAATGTTTTAAGAGAAAAATTGCTTAATTATCCAAATACTGCACACTTGATTTTGAATGTAGGAAAAAAGGGTAGAGTAAGATGTGTTTTGAAGGCTATTACGGTCCAATTTTCCCTCATAATCTAAGTAAATAAATTTTTTTAAAGCTTGGTGGACTTTGGTGGACTTTGATGGATGGCAGTAAATTGTTCTGAATTACTTACGTATTAAAATACTCTAAGCTACAGATTCTAATCAGCAAGAAAGCTGTAGAGTTATAGATTTCAGAAAATATTTGTATTCTCCTTTCCTGTATTCAAAACAGCAGAATTCCACAATGTCACACATAGGGAGGTCTGATATATATCTAAAATCTAATGCTTGATTATTATTTTTTTTAATTCTAGTGACTGAATGTTAATCTATTTCTTTATTCATTTTTATAGATTAAAAAAATCAACAGGAATTTTCCCGTAAACCAGCAGGTAAGAAAAAGAAAAATTTGAGTTGTTTCATTTATAATTCTGATTTCGACTCTTAATTGTGTGGTGACTATGCATTATTCTATGTCAAGAATTCTTGGTCAGTTTTCTTTAGAGAGTACCTTGGTAGCTCAAAATAGGTATTTCTGTCTAAAAATCAGACAAAAATTGAATTTTTGGTCAAAGTAAGATTATGCCTAATATTGCCCAATTAAAGTAAGAATGCAAATATATATGTCACAAATATGTATGTATCTGGACATTTTCTTCAGATTGTATTTTACACGTTTTCTACATAGGGAACAGGATTATTACTTTACAGGATTAGTCTGTATTCATCAATCTTCTTCTAAAAATGTATGAACTCTGTTGTCCAAATGAAAGCATAAAAAATAAGATTGCAGTTGGAAAAGTCATAGATTTTCGATTACCATTTTAATTTATTTTACTCATCAAGTTACTTGCCATCCATTTAATGGGATTATAGTTCTGTTAACATATGTGTTCACAAATGAAAAGTTTATGTAATGATAAAAGCAGGGTTAATGATTTCAAGCTGAAAAAGGGTAGGTTTAGACTAGATACTAGGAATATTTCCTTTTTTTAAAGAGTAGTCAGGTACTGGAACAGGCTGCCCAGGGATGTGGTGGAGTCACCATCCCTGGAGGTATTTGAAAAACACATAGACATGGGACATCAGGACATGCTCTAGTGGCATGGTGGTTTGTTTTTCTGGGTTGATGGTTGTATTTGGTGATCTTAGATGTCTTTTCCAACAATGATATTTCCATTATTCTGTAATTCCAACCCAAACCATTTTATAAGTTATTAGTGTCGTGCTTCTCTACTAAACAGAGAGAAGTCAAGTCTCAAGGTTTCACATTAAACAGAGATTATAATATCTTGGCAGAACAGTATATGTAAAACTTTCTTTTCCCGTGGTGTATGTCTCATTTCTAATATGATGAATTCAAAGGGTATAAACCTCCACCTTAAATCAATGCTGAATTCAGAAAAAAAGGATAATGTGGAAGAATATTATAGATACTATATAATAACATTTTAATTTTCATTTGAAGAAGCCCTTTCCCTCTTGAACTTTACTATGTTTATGGGAAAATAATTGGTAGATGTCCTGTTCACAGTTAACAGTTTATAATAAGAATTATATGAGCATGAGACAGTGTTACCTTGTCCACAGCTGTGTTTTAAAACAACATCATGACGTCATGAACTGACATCACACTAGATCAAGAAACTGGGGTAAAATTGTACACGTTAGGTTCCACAGAACTCAGCTGTCATGAACCCCAGTCTTTTGCAGACATATTTGCATTCTTGAAACTTTCACAAATATACATGGATATAACTATTTTCTCTTGCTTTTAATAGAATGCAATAAAAACAACTACACACAGCTGTACCAGATCAGCTACGTAATATCATATCATATTGTGGTTTAAAAGGCTGCTGTTCAACTTAAGTTACACAGAACAATCTCATCTACAGTACCTTCTAAAAATTCAGCTCAGTGAGTTTGTTTAATAAAACCTAAATGTATAAAGGTGAGTACACACAAATGTCAGAGTGTCTGGCTTTTCTGTCACTCAAGGCACTGTCCTGTGTGGCAGCTGTATTGCATCTCTACTACACTTAAAAAGGTGATTTTTGTTGCTCAGGTAGACTGACAGAACATCTTTTGTAGTGATCAACATCTGTATGAGACATGGCACACTCCATTTTATTTTTTAATTGCAGAATAATAACCTCAAATATGGGATTGCTGGTGTATTAATATATTTACAATGGACTAATTAAGCAGGGTGTTTTACTGAAAGGTGATGTGTCATCAAGGACAAGCTATTACTTAGAAGTGCATTCAGGGCAGTGTTTATATTCACTGTCCTTAGGGTATGATTTATGGATTGGGTTTTTTATTCCTGATTTTGCATGACTTGAATTAATTATTCTTTCAATATGCCATTGCTGGAGTTCCTCAGAGTAGCCATTGCTACTGCAGCTCTTGACTGTCAGTTACTGAACTTTCAGTTCCTATGGTACATCTGCTCCATCACCATCTGTTGTCACAGTAAGAATTTGATCAAGTTTATTTTGAAGGAAAATCTCTAGAAAGAAGCTTCTATTGTTGAATGTTTATAGAAACACACAGGGGGAGCTAAGCTCTTGCTGTTAAATTAAGCAGAAGTGCACAACAGGGTGCAAATTATGCTGTGCTAATTCCCCACATCGTGTTGTCAGCTGTCTGTGGCCCACAGCATGGATTATTACTCCATAACATAAACCCTCAAAAGGGCTTATGTTGCTTATTAATACTTTATTGAGCTTTCTGTAAAAGAAAAGGAATATCTGTAAGTCTGTCTGCCTATCATCCATCTATCTATCTATCTATCTATCTATCTATCTATCTATCTATCTATCTATCTAATCTATCTAATCTATCTATCTAAAAATATGGTTTTTTTGGTTGACATTACAAACCTTTCCTTGAGAAGTTTCTTTAATTGCTTTTAATGCTTCTGAGGCACTCTTTATTCTATTAAAAAAAAGTTTCCTGTGGCATATAAAAGCTTATTTTTTTCCTCTTTACATTGTAGCCCAGAGTAGCCTTTGAACTTCAGGACATAAAAGTTTTAGAAGAGCAATGCACACCATAGATCTTTAGAGATTTTAGGCTTGGGAAACCTACATGTTGACTTTTGAGAGGAAGGTCAGACCATTTCCTGAAGATAGTGGGTTACCTGATGAGTAGGATAAAATCCATGTTGTGATTCACTTGATGCAGTTATTGGATAGCAATGCTTATATCCTAGGGCTTCATACCCTATAGCTTACAAGAGGATGAAAGTAATCTAGACACCTGCTGGAAATTTAGATGATAGAAAAGAGTGATTAGATCAAGTTCTTATTTAATTCTCAAACTATAAGTCTCAAGCTGTGTATCAAATAATTTCTGCATATCCAGCAAATTCAGTTTTACCTCCAGTATAGTTTTCATCCTCATTTACATATTTTTCTCTTTTATCTTCTTGCATTTTTTGCTAGCAATAACTCTTTAGTAAAATAAGTATTAGTTTTCTACTTTTATTCATTGTGATATTAATGTCACTCCCTAAGATTTGCTTTTACTGGGGGTTAGTTTTGCTTGATCAAATTTAGTGACCACATCCATGTTAAAACTGTATTCAGACTTCAGTCAATAAAGGGATGAATGTCCTTTATTCTTCAGTAAGAGCTTAAATAGGGCAGATGAATGAGAGGAGGCTAAATGCCTAATTCTGTTGTAGACATTTAAAGTTGAGTGAAATAAAACACGTTTGTCACAACTAGATGTTAATAAGTAGAATCCTAAACTGATAAACAGATTAAAAAATGCTGCTGGTTCTGGGAGAAGAGTTAGTACTTATTGTACATATTTTAGTGGTATTTCAAGGATAGATTATAGAAATTACTTTGGAATCTGTGGGGAAGTGATGTGATACCCAGCTGTTACCCATTTCATTCCTGAAAAATGGAGAACCACTGGGACAAAATTCAGGGAGGTTTAGGTTGAATATTAGGAATAATTTCTTCACTGAAAGGGTTCTCGAGCAGGCTACCTAGGAAAGTGGTTGAGTCACCATCCCTGGTGGTATTTAAAAGAAATACAAATTTGGTGCTTAAGGACATAGCTTAGTGGTAGACCTGGCAGTGCTAGGATGACAGCTGGACTTGATGATCTTAAAGGTCTATTCCAACCAAAAAATTCCTATGATTCAAAACAGCTGAGGTGTAGCACTAACTTATACTGCTCAGTGTCAAATCTGACAGCCCTTCTCTCTTTGTGGCTTGGGGATTTGAGTCATAGTTTCCTTCATGTCAGGTTCATGTCAAGCTCTGAATGCTTCCACAAAGACACTTTCTAAGACACTGCTGGAAGTTCCTGTTCTAAATTGACAGACAGACATACTTTATGAAATAATATGTTTATGAATATTTTAGAGTGACAGTCATGGCTTAAAAGTATTCAACTGGCCAGTGAACAGCTTGATCTACTGCTTTCTGTATTCCTCAGCTTTTAGCCTGATGTTTAGTTTAGAAGATAAAAGATACAGGTGTGACAAATGGAGTTCATGAGTGCTTTAATTGCTAGGTTGATGTAACACAGGCTTTTCTGATACTGCCTGTATGCATCCAGGGCTCTTTCAAATCAGACAACACCCCTTCACTCACCCCCACCACACAAAAGAAATAAATATTCAGAGGAATCATTTCTTCCTGATTTGTAATAAAGTTTTAACATGAATCTATAATTGCACTTCTTCCCAGAAACATAATTCTGTATCTATGATGAAGTCAGATGATGAGAAACCACTGAATTTAAATGCCAATCAAAGAAATTGCTTTTGTTACACCATTTTATCCCTGTGTTATATTTATATTCATGGCATAATTAAATCCTACTCTTAAGTCTCTAAACATATTTGGATATGATATTTTCCTGCTTACTCAAGAAATGGGATCTGTAACAAAGGTTACCTGCAATTTAAAATACTGTTTTTTAGGGACAGTTTGATATTTATGATGTCTGAAACTGGAAATGTAAGTAGCAAATATTAAACCAAGAAATAGCCATTTTTAATTCTAATGGATTAAATGCTTGCATCTACTTCATATTTGTTATTCTTGGGCACAATTTATAAATATTGTCTGGCCAACAAAGAAGGACAGGAAGCAAATTTTACCATGCTTGTTTAGAAGTAGATGCCTACGTCCTGTACCTCTCTGTTCTCTGACAAGTTCCTCAAAAGTGGTAACAGAAAGAGGAAATAAGAAAAGGAGATAAACTAACTCACTGTATCCACAAAATGTATATGTAATCTTATCTTTTTTATAGTTAAACTTAGAAAGATTAAGTATGGGGAATAATGTTTTTTTTCTTTTTCTAATTTCACCTTAAATTCGGAACTGTGTGTGCCATAGTTTACCAGTTATGGATTTGTTCTGTCTGGCCATTTTGTAATTTACATTGATGACTGAGGCTAGAAATTACACATTGTAATGTTTTATTGTAATGTCTCTTCTACTGTATCATGTGAGTGTAAATGTCTCACAATAACATTAATTTTAGCAGATTAAAATGTAGATGTTCAGTAAATTTATATACACATTATTCCTTGGGGAACTGCATCATCTAAATAAATTATTTTTAATCAATGAGGAATGACTTTAGCTCTTCTATTGAAGGAGCACATGGGACTGAAAAGGCTTAAAGAAAGCACTTTTTATTACAGTTTCCTTCAAGAGGAGAGGTAAATAAGCATTTCATTTTTCTTGTTGCATTTTTCTTGAAGCATCCATGCATGCTTCACATCACACCATATGAAAGGAAACTATTTCATGCCTTGAACTCCTAAGAAGAGTGGGTAATCAGAGACCATAGATGGTCTTTGACCTTCTCCCTTTTGTCACAATAAGAGTCCATGGTACTGGTGTTACAGTTGCTACCTGAATTTCAGAGAATAGTAAAATAGTAGAAACCAATAGACAATTTCTGGCTTGCCTACCAGTGAAGAAGGAAAAAGAACCCAGGAAGCAGTCATCCTTCAATGTTTGAAGGAAAATTGACATTTAAAATTATGGAAAATCTTTTAAAAATATAGTTAATTTCAAATGCAAAGCATCCCCTAGAAATTCTTCTTTTTTTTTGTCTTTTTAAACAGCTGTATTTCCTGGTAAGGAGACACTGTTTAATGAGCGATGTCTGTTATATATCTGGCATTTTAGAGAACTTTTACATTCAATGTTACTGTTTTGGTAAACCAACTTACTAAATCCATTCTATTTTATGGAACAGCAAATGGAAATAAAACAACAAACAAATAATTCTCTGGCACTGACAACTGAAAACTTTATTTACTTACTTGATTAGAAACATTTTCCACATTGAAATATCTCTCACTGATGCTGGTCTTAGAACCACTAAAATATCCACCTTTACTTAAGAAAAATAATTCTGGTAAATGGTGCTGATCTGGAGATGTGAAGGGGCCTGATGTGGTAGATAAGCATTGCTGTGGCTGAGAGCTCCCAACCAAGGTGAAATCAGACATCTGGGTTCTTTCTTCTTAAAACCAGAACTCTGATAACATGCAGGTGCTGAGTGTCCAGAGGCACTCAATCCAACTGGCATACTGAGAGCATCCTTGAAGTCCAGCAGGATCAATATACAGCAGCATGCAGTTTCTAGCTGCTTTCTTTAAATAGACATCCAGAAGTTCTTCTGCTTTCTATTACTTGTTTAACAGCCTACTGGTGATGTTACTTGGTTAAAAGAAGCACTCACTCATCACTCCAACCTCTTGCTCCCACAAACCTGGCCTTATGGTGGTAGATAAGATAACATGGCAGCATCTTCTTCCACTCCATCTGAAGCAGCCTGCCATTCAAAAGCAACCCCAGAGAGTGGGAGAGTATGTAAAAAGGAGCCAGACCCCTGAGACTATGCACAAAGCCCCCCTGAGACTATGCCCACTGTGAGAGGAGAGACTTCTATCCATATATTAATCATGAGCTTACATCAATCAATTGTCTGATAAAGTCCCTGCTATCAATGTCCTTCGCAGGGCCTTGAACTATTCTGTCAGGATCCCTCTTTCAGCCACAGAGATGATACCCTCAGTGGATTTTTTTTTTTTATGTCATCTTCTCTGGGAGTAAAGGAACCTTCGTGTTCCTCTAGATCTCTCTGTGGATATGGAACCTCAGCATCTAGCACTTCATTCAGTAGCCAATGTTAATCTTGGGGCAGTTACATCCTTTATGGGTTGTATCCCTTGGTTATTCATGGTGGGGGGAAACCTCGCGTTAAAAAAAAATAATGGAAAAAAGCTCTGATATTATTGTAAAATAATTGTTACCCAGTAGCCCTGAAAGACTGAGGTTTTCTAGTGAAAGTACAAAAATGAAACTACACGGAGATGACAGAGGCAAGTCAGCTATTTACAGGCATTACTCCATCATTTATAAATAATTAAGTACAACATGAGTTCAATAAATGTTACAAACTCTATTGCTAACTCTCTGCCAGAGGAAATTGTCATGTGACCAGTAATAAATCCTTAAGATATCCCAGTTCCAATCTAAACACAAGTCAAATTAAAGTAGGCTTTCTTCTAACAAAGCAAAATTTTAGATTCTTGTTAAAAATTACATTATGAGGAGAAGCATGAAAAGAATATTATGTAGAGTATAATGAATATCATGTTCTTGATCTAATAATGCCTAAGGTTTTTCTCAGCTCTTAGAAGAAATATTGTAGCAGCAGTTTTCCTCTACTTAACTGTCTTTCAGAATAGGACTGTTTTTTGAATCTCTCAACAGATTTTTCTTTGGATACCTCATTTGGAAAACTAACATTGAAAGTGGCTTTAGTTGTCCTTCCTTTTTATTAATTGATTCAGGAAATCATTATTTACATGAAGAGTGTGTTGGGCATCACTACTTTAGTCCTTTATATGCCAGCTTTTCCGTTCTGTTTAGTAAGCCAACTGAATTTTGACTAATTTCAAGATGTTTAGCTTCTGTATATCCTTCTCATCTGACTTCTCACCTCCTCTTTCCCTTCTTCCCCAGTTTCCATAGAACATCTGAATCCTTTGCAAGTCATAACCATTTCCTGTCCCCCTGTTACCAACAGAGAAGGGATGCTAAGATTTGTCTTTCATTTTTCAATAACTGTTTATGAGTAAGAGTCCGACTGTCTTCAGTCTCAAGGGTGCCTTACCTGAAAGCAGTCTGGACTGAAAGTCCTTTTTTAGAGTGTATTTTAAGGGTGAAAGTCTGTAGTGAGAAGTCTGATACACTATCCCGTTGAAAATGAAGGTAGATATTCAGAAAAACCTGGGCAGCTACAGTTGGATTATGAAATGTGAACCATTACATTTGGTATGCACTACCATGTGTGCCACTGAAGAATAGTGTGGCACTGCAATAAAAACAATGCTGAAGCTGATTTACTAAGAACAGTAAGTCAGGACTGTTTTAAAAGAGATTCCAAAACAGGTATGACTGCTTTGAGATCAAAGAATCATAGAACAACGGAATTATTTAGAGTTCTTGCAGGCCATCTGGTCAAAAACCTGCTCAGAAAATGGCCAACATAAATCAAGTTGCTCATGATTTTGCTCAGTCAAGTTCTGAATACACTTAAGAATAGAGATCTCATATCTCACTAAGATAAATAATTCAAATTTTTCCATATACTTTAACTACTAAAAGACATCAAAGGTCCTTTGATATATGATATCTTCTAATGCTACAAGATAGTGAATAAATCTCTTCTTGTAGATCTAGCAAGATGCATGCTATGGATTTCAATTAGAGATCATTTATTCGTTTTTATTAAAATAGTTTATTTTTCAGGCTGTGGTGATTGAAACTTCAAAATCTGAAGGCTGGTGAAGGAGAAAAGCTGTGACACTTGTTATCTCTATATGACTGGAATATGAATACTCTTTGGGACCAATTTGTTAAAGTGCTGTAAGCTTTATCCATTCAGCTGTAATTTTTTCAGAAGTAGTCTTCATGAACCATTCAAAATCCACTGAAAATAAAAAAGTTTTAAAAGCAAAAAAAACCTGAAAAATCTGTAGCTTACAAAAGTCTCTGAGAGACTATACATCTAGGAAAAATGAAATAAGTACAGATACAAGCTTGATTTCCTAATGGCATTCAGATTTACATATAGAATTATTTTTTTTAAAAAAAGAAAAAAAAAAGAAAAAGTTTGTATTAGGTGGTTTTTTGCCAAGTATATTTGTGAAAATATTTTAGAGGTATTTTTTTAACTTTTATTTTCATTTATTGAATTTTTTCCTGTGTGATAAATCTGGTAATTTTCTGGAATTTGTACTTTAAATAATATTTATATTGTCAACAGTGAAGTCTCATCTGTCAGATTTTAATCAGGATAGAGGTTAACAAAAAAAAAAAAAGAAAAAGTCAGTCATTTCCATTATTGTTGTTAAGATAGTAATAAAAGAACAATATGATTGTGGAAATGTCTTAGTTTCAGAATTTTGTTTTCTATTTCACCTATTAATGATAATTTCTTTACATATACATATCTCAGACACACACTTTGACTTTATGGAAAATTTCAGGATAAATGTCTGATAAAGAAGCAATCACAATGTTATACACATATATAAATTCATGTATTAGTTTACAATTTCCTATGATGTGGTATGAACAGAAAGAGTTTAACCACTTTACTCAATTTTTATAGATGGAGAAAAGTATAATTTTCTATTTCAAAATTCAGTTTATTCTATTGCTTAATAGCATAACCTCAGAACCTGTCCATTCCTTAGACAACAGATTATTTGGTGTAGCTAATGGATGTAATAAAATTAACATTTTATACTGCTTGGTTTTTTTCTGATTATTAACTGGCACTGGTAATGTTGGTCCACTGAAGTCAGTGTGAACGTGCATCAAATACTTCTCATCTGTAGATTTTCTTGTTCTTGAAAAGCATTATTCCTTAGAACTTTGATTGTGGTTTCATCAGAGGACCAAGTATTTAAATATGATTCTTTAAGCCTAAGCAGGCTTTTCTATATTAACATATGTATCTGTGCCAATCATTTATCAACTTTAAACTTCAGTCTAACAAAGCTATAAAAATATTTGTAATTCAGGTCTTGTGAAGTCATTGCTACAATAAGAGGGGCTATTGTCAAACATGTCTATTTTTCTATATTTGCTATTTACTCAGACAATTGGGGTTCTTACACTTTTATGGCTGCCTTCTCCTTTGGATGAAGCAGAAATCTAGCAGGCTTTCAGGATGTAAATGAAGGAGCTACAAAAGTAGTGAGCTCTCAGATATACAGCCAGATAGCTTAAATTGTTGTAGTCTTGTCCAAGTTCTTCTTGTCAGTCCTAGTCAGAGAAAGTGAAAATCAAAACAATATCTGAAACCAGTCTTTGAAATTGAATTAAAAACTACTCCTGGGCCAAATTAAGTATGATAATAAATATCTTTGTTAAGTGATTCAGTCACAGTGGTACCTTCAGAAGGGCGATTATGTCAGTTCTTTGCTTGATGGCATCATCAAGAGTCTGGAAGGTATTGTCTAGTGACTTGCAATAATTTAATCTTTTTCTTCATTCAGAATGTTTCCCATGCCCTCCAGCTCAGTCATCGAACATATTTTTTTGTTGGACCTATTTTTATTTTTTTAGCCTTGAAAATGTATTACACTTACCGTGTACATATAGAAGACGAAAAAGAAGTCATTAATCAAAAGATAAGTCCTTAACACAGTAAAGCTACTAGGCTTTAGAACAGATGATGTTTACTTTCTTGGCACCACAGTGTTGAGCTTTCTGTATTTCACTGTTATCTCTTTAAAACCCTCAAAAAATGAGAATTTTACTCTGGATTAAAATTTACAGCCCTCCTTATGCCTGCTTGTAAATAGAGTAGGTGAAAAGTGGACAGGCAGGAATTCAGACATGACCATATATCAGAGATAGTTTTCCCAGTAAAGAAACCAGAATCCTTCTGCTTGCAAAAAAGGGAAATTATGAGTGTGAGACATAGTAAATTTTTTTAAATCAGGATGTGTGTGAGACAGGCTCATTGTCAAAGAGTTTGTTGAGAGCTGCTCTGTTGAGAACGACAGAGGATGCCTGAAGCTTCTAAGGTCAGCTGTGAAGTGCCTGGATGGCAGTGGGGTTGAGTCTTCTCAGTGATAAACCTGGCAGCCAAAAAAAATTGCCTAGGGCTGTGCTAAATTGTGCCAAAGGTGAGTTATGTGGCACATAAAAAAAGAGGTGTCTAGCAGAACAAAGGTGTCTCATTCAAGTGAGGAAGGCAGATAGTTCCAGATAACACATCCATTTTTTCTCATCATCTAACTACCATTCCTATTAATCAGAACACTTAAGTCAATCCTGTGTAAAATGTACACATCCCTTATGCAGTTCAGGGGGTTTAACCTGGCTAGCTACACTAGTAGATCATTAACTTATTTAATTTTTTTTAAATTAGCGAGTCAATATCCTGAAAACCAGGGCTAGCATGAACTTTTTTTATACTGATGCCTTCTAGTGATTTCACACACAAACCTCAAATTAATCTTTGTAGAAACAGCTGCATAAGGTCTTCCTTTTCTTCTCACCTCGGTCCCTGAAAAGGTGATGGAACAAATCATTCTGGATATCATGTCTAAATGTGTGAAAGAAAAGAAAGTTATTGAGAGTGGTCAGCATGGATTCACCAAGGGTAAATCATGTTTGACAAATCTGATAGCTTTTTATGACATCATAGCTGGCTGGTTAGATGAGGGGAGAGCAGTGGATGTAATCTGCCTTGACTTTCCTAAGAAACTCATTAAGAAACTCAGGAAGTGCAGGATAGATGAGAGGACAGTAAAGTGGATTGAGAGATGGTTGATTAACAGAGTTCAGAGGGTCATGGTCAGTGGTGCAGGGTTGAGTTGGCGGGCTGTAGCCCGTGGTGTTTCCCAGAGGTCAGTACTGGGTCTAGTAGTGGTCATATGTTCAGCAACTAATTGGATGGAGGAGAAGAGTGAGAGTGTGCCCTCAGCAATTGTACTGATACAAAGCTAGGAGGAGTAGCTGATATGCCTCCTGATACATCTGTATCATCCAGCTGATACACCTGCACAGCTGATGTCTGTTCTGCCATGCAGTGTGACCTGGACAGGCTGGAGAGTTGGTCAGAGAAGAACCTAATGAGGTTCAACTAGGGCAAATATAAGGTCCTGCACCTGATTAGGAACAACCCCATGCACCAATATCAGTTAGGAGCTGACCTCCTGGAAAGCAATGCTGAGAAGAATCTTGGAGTTCTGGTAGACAATAAGTCAACCATGAGCCAGCCATGTTCCCTTGTGGTGAAGAAGGCCAGAGGTATCCTGGGATGCATTAGGAAGACTGTGGACAGTAGGTTGATGGGGGGATGGAGGTCATCCTCCCCCTCTGTTCTACCCTAGTGAAGCCCCATCTGGAATACTGTGTCCAAATCTGGGCTTCCCAGTTCAAGAAAGGCAGGGAAACTCTGAAGGGAATCTAGCAGAGGGCAACAAAAATGATTTGGGAGTTGGAGCATCTCTCTTACATGGAAGGGTTGAAAGACCTGTGGCTGTTTAGCCTGGAGAGAACACTGAGAGCAGACCTTATCAATGCCTATAAATATATCAAGGGTGATTGTAAGGAGGATGGAGAGTTTCTTCAGTAGTGCCCAGCCAGGACAAAGGGCAGTGGGCACAAGCTGGAACACAGATAGTCTCACCTAAACGTGAGGAAAAACTTCTTTACTGTAAAGGTGGCAGGGCTGCCCAGAGAGGTTTCTTCTCTAGAGTTTCCTTCTCTAGAGATATTCAAAACCCACATAGATACAATTGTGTGTAATGTGCTCTAGGAAATCCTGCTTTAGCTGGGGTGTTGGACTAGATTTTCTCTAGAGGTTCCTTCCAATCATTGTGTGATTTTTCAATCTGTAAATATACACATCAACTTCTAATTTTTAAAGTTAAGATCCCTTTCCAAATAAATATTTTTTCTGAAGTTAAATAGTCAAAGTTTTTTTAGAAATCAAAATGCTTGCCAATAACATAGATGTTTCAAGAACCTGGCCTCTATTTTATCTCATAAGTGTGAAAATCTTCAATAGATTCTCAGCTTCATTAAGAAAAATTGCAATATTTTACCTAACTTCACATGTTCAATGTGTTTTGATAACTGAGATCAATTTAGGAACACATAAATAAAAGTTGGAAGTTATCAAGTATTTCTTCAGGTTTGTCCTGTTTTCCAGAAACTAGCCCTTGTTTTAATACGGACATTTGAATATGCTCATGTGCTCAGACAGCTTTTCAAGTTCCTGATTATAATCATACAGACTGCTTAGCAATTCTTCTGTATGTTTTATACCAGAAAAGGCAGAAACGCCTTTTTGTTAATAAAGCCTTACTACTACAGCAGCTTGCCTGAAAAATCAATCTAATTTCTCCTCATGATGTACAGAGGCAAGGGAGAAATGTCTAAAGGAGTGATTGCCTTAAATTTTATTGCAGCTATAGTATTAAGGCAATCAAATGGGAAATATCAGAACATCTGCACAGCATGACTGACTGTATCTTGTTATTCTGATGAATATTAGAAGTAGAAATTAGGAATGAGAAAATCACTAGCTGAAAACAGATCACATACGGGGCCACAGTGATATTAAATATGAAGCAAGATGATATCTTATTGTGTGTCTGATTTTAATCAAACAAATCAAAGATGGAAAGGAGTTAATTCAGTTTAACTAGTTTAAAACTGTAGACATCTAAGTTCCTGGAAATTAGAGATCATTCCTTTTGTTTCAGTTACAGAGAGAGGAAAATGCTCTGAACTTCTGCACGTAGTAGTATATTTTTCTGAAAATTAATTTTACTGTTCTGTGTAGCTTCTCTCTGCCAATGAGTTCTAAATTTTTCTACCAAGTTAAAGGGATAGGTATTCATACTTATCCAACATTGCTTTACATATAAACCAGCAGATCTGAGGAAAATCTCCATAAATGTTGAACTGAAAATACTTATAATGTCTTTCACTGTACCTGTCAGGTGTTTTTTTTTTGTGACTAAATGCTCATTCAGGAAAGAATGAGATTTCAGAGAATGTGGCTTTTTAGTTACTGCATGGCAATGCATTGTTGAGCACTCTGCTTGATTCTTGAGTATTGTGGTATAGCTCTCCCTTCTTTTTGAATTTTATGAACATGTTTACTCAGCAAAAGCGAAGCTACTAAAACACTTGTTAGTCACTGGACCTGAGACTATATTACTCTCTTAGTGTTTGCTCTTGGAAAGTGAATTAAATGTTGAGGTTTAACAGTAAGTGTTAGAGGAATGGACCTTCTCCCTGTCTTTGTTTATAGACCATAAAATATTTGATGAACTGTGATGGAGAACAGTAGGGTAGATTTTGTACATGGTGATTAGAAAAAGCCATTAATTTCCACTGTACTACAACAAAATCCAAAGGACAAAAAGACCATCGGACTCTGCCATTTTTTTTTAATGAATATTCCATGAAGAACTGTTGATGGAAATCCTGCTTCCCAACACTGATGAAATAAATGTGTAAATGGCACACAAAACCTTAAAGAACAGAACATACAGTACCAACATTTGTTTTAGGTAAATTTATATAATTGTAAATTTACTGACTAATTTACTAATGAATTTGCTATAAATTATTGTATTTATTTTTTATAAACCATTTTCCTAACATGTTAATTAATACCATTTAACACAGAGGATGTTCCATGCCTAGTTAATATAGAAATCAGATTCACAAAAAGATTTTAAAATATATCTATTCCATTAGCAGCACTGTGTGAATAACAGGTTGATCTATTTCCCATATCAGTAGTGAACCAGTGCATGCTGGAAATTGTTTATTACTAATGGTGTGGTTCTAAATCCTAAGTTTCATAATATTTCTACTCCTTGTTCAGATGTTCTACAGGACTTGGCAGAATGGTGACTCATACTCTGTTACTCTTTAAGGATTTGATATTAAAATTACTCAAACATAATAGATGGATAGGTGGGGAATTAGATCTTAAAATGAGTTTGAATAAGTTCTCATTCATACATCTATGTCAAAAGATATGCAAGGGGTGGTAAGTGTTGACATAATTCTGATTAATTCTTTGGTATCAGTGAATTCTCTTCAAAATAGTGTCTGAAAACAGTCTATTTATTTACTATTCCTCAGTAAGGATGCTCAAAACTCCTATGCAAGTTCTTTTAGAGAATAAATAAATAAATAAATAAACAACTAGTCATTTGGAAATAGAATTTGTGACATCATGTTGTTTAATGCATAATTGGGAACAGGTATGTGGAAGCTATCTACATTGTGTGGTGTAGTAACAGCTAACATTTTTTTTGTGTGTGTGTTTCTGCCTAGTGGCTCCTTACACTTTGCTTTCATTAAACTCTTCTGACATGATCTGTCAGCAAATATGTAGAATTAATTCGGGGCACTTTTAATGAGATAATAGACCTTTAACATCCACTGAGTGTGTGGTTTGGCTTTTTTGTTTTGGCAGCACGATAAACATTTGCTCTGATGCATTTCAGTTGTCATTATCCTTTTTACAAGTGTGTGATAGTAAGCAAACTGCCAGTACACCATATTGTGGTTCAGTGTTTATAACTGTGTAAAATTTGACAGGCATCAGTTTACTTGCATGAAATATTTGCAATTCATTTGAAGAAAGTGTCTGAGCAATTTGTCAACACTATTGATTTTTCTGTCAGATAGTCTACATGGGCTGGACAGAAGAACGGGAACAAGACTCCCTTCAGGATCGAATGTACACACCAAAGTTTCTAGCACTGAGGGGATCTTCATTGTATAAATTTATAGCACCTCCAGTAAGTATATTTCTCATGCCTAGTGGAATAAATGTTATTAAATAAAATAATTTCATGTCATATTTACAAGGCTTTCCCAAGGAGATAATCACTCCTTGAGATAACAGGATTGAAACTTACAGCACTGACACATTCCAGAGAATGTAATGATAAAGTGACAGAAAATAGCTGTTCATCAGACAGTTGAGCATCTAATTTCTTTTCCCCCACTTACTTGGGCACATAGAAAAATTCAAGAGAAATCTGCTTGTACTAAAATATTTGTTTTCATTTCCCCTTGGCAGACAGAACAAGCCTGAACCTAGATGGGTAGATTTAAAATGAGTGATCATTCTAGTCAAACTGCTGAGATAATATCAAAGCTTTGTACATGCTGTGGAAATGGCAATATCTCTGTACTTAGATTTCATTCTGAATGTAGCTTTTATTCTCCTTGGCAGCACCAAAAGGAAGGCAGGGAATCAAATAGAATGGTTTAGGTTATAGATATTAATTGGAACCCAACTAGCAACACTGGGAAAAATTTTAGCTGTTGTCTCATACTCAGCAATTTACTTTCACAGTTTTAAGATACCACTAAACTGCAGTAAACAGAGATATCCTCTAGCTAAATTTTAAGCCAGCATTTAAGGACCAGGAGCAGTCCCATACAGGAAACAGGGGTGGTAGTGAGGATTAATTTGTTGTGTTTGACCTTTCTAAGTGCTATCTTGCCAGATCCAGGCTGTAACTCTTACTTCCTGAGGTAGTTCAAAGACAGCTTGAGAGCCTTTACATCATTTATCAGTCACTATTTGTGTGTGTTTAGCAAAATTATTCACGTGAAAGACATAAAAAATGGAAGTAAAAATGAATTGAAATCTTTGTATGTTCAGTGTTTGTACACTAGTTCACTCGTATGGGAGTTTGGCTCTTCCATAACATAATAACAGTTTGGGTTCTGTTGGTGGATATATTCCAGGATATATTTCAGGATAAGATTACCAAACATCTTAACCCAAAAACATGTCTCCTGGCTTTGGCAGACCCATTTGCTCCCTTTGAAGTAAAACATTCTGAGAGCTCTTATTCAATACAAAAAGGAGTTTGTTTTTTTTTCTTTTGTAAGCACTATGAAAGGAACTACAAGCCTCTTTACTGGGGGTTTCTATCATAAGTTTCCAGGAGTAATATGCTGCTGGTGGGTAAATGGGTAATGCACGATGACAAATGGGTGCAGAAGGAACATGTTCTCAACAGGCTGTGAACCATGGGTGATGTGAGTTAGGACACTGGCAAGCTGCTGTTGTGAGACAAGCCACTGGTCCTTGAAGTCTTTATAGATCTTGTTTCAGCTGCAAGCACAATGTGATTTCATTTTGCCTGGTACTGGTTCTTATTCTAAAATAAAAAGATAGTTCAAGCATAAAGAGGATTTTCTCTCCATAGAGTAAGAGGGAACCGAAATGACAAATATGCATTTTAAAGTACGAACAGAGGAAGAATTCCTATACAGTAACCTTAAAAACCTGTACTAGATCTAATAATTGCACATATATATACCTAGGAATATTATTTTGTCAAATATAGTAGGCCTTTTAAAAGGGCTTTTAAAGTCCTGCTTTCTATATTCAGACTTTTACACATACAATTATGTTTACCATTTTGCAAGTACATGTCTTCATCTCTTCCAGGGATTAAAAAAGATTTAGAACAAACTTTCAAAGCCACAGTTTCAGGGCTTCGGTTTATGAGATGGGTAAAGTGTTATAAGAAGAAAAACAGTTTTAATTATATTTGCAGTGTAAACTCATTGGATTAAGTTGTTTACTGAAGAGATGTGCTGCAAACTTTTAATGCAGAAAATCAAATGGAAGTATTTCCATGGTCTCTGTCAATGCCTAATGCATGAGAGGCTTGTGTTAAAAAGTGCATATCAGCAGCCTCCTCCTGCCTCTTTTTTTATCTGGTTGATCAATGGTACTTCTACTTTCCACACTCAGATAAATGAGTGGTTCTAACTTATTCACATTTTGAAAGCTTTAAACAAAATTACTTTTTTTCATTTTCTCTGTTATTTTCTAGTGCATTTTCTCCTTTAGAATTGTTAGGTGTCCAAAGTCTGATGGGTTTCTCTTTCTTACAGTTTATAGTTGGAAATATCAGAGAAAATGGACTTTAATTGAGAAGGAGCTGCTGAAACCTTTTCTCTTGGTGCTCAAGCTTTTAAATTTAAAGGTTAAAAGTAAATGGGGCGAGCAATTTCTGTGAGTGCCTTAATTCTCTAGTTGCTTTTGCTTTCCACATATCTTTATGTCAATTGACAATTACCAAGGCAAAGAGGAGAAATAGTTCTTCAAATCTTAGTTTGTCAGAATTTAGGAGCAGATTAAGTTTAGTAAGAAAAAAAGAAAACGTCCATTTGCCTCTGTTGTTTCGTGTTATTTTTTCCCCCCCTGGATTTCAATGCATGTGGGGTAAGTGTCTAAAACATTGCAAGGTTGGAGACTTTGGTTTTGTGGATATGCAAAAAATGTAAGTAAATGGCAGCAAATTGTGGCATGCAGGTACAAGAGGGAAAGTGCTGAGAAACATGACCTCTTATAGTCAAGGAGGAATTCAGTGGCTGAACCCTCTAAAGATCTCAATGCAATTCTCACCAGTGTGGCCAGAAGGCTCCCAGGGGAAGCCTCATCAGTCTGCACTGAGCATCAAAGGCACTGTCTGTAAACACAAGCAGAGAACCAGGATGAATCTGAAGCCCTTCCTGGCTGGAACAGTCTGCTCCCTGATAGCTGCTGCTCTGAAGCAGTGCTTGGTCATACTGTATGTAAAGGAATGAAAGATTAAGGGATAGATTGTAATTTTCTTAAAGTACACTTAATTCTTGAAATAAACAAAAATAACATTTCCTTTCGCATTTGTTGTTGTTTGTTTCTGTGTTTGTTTGTTTGTGTTTTTTGGTTTTTTCAAGGTCACAACCTGGGATTGGACACGAGCTGAGAAAACATTTTCAGTTTATGAGATAATGTGCAAAATTCTCAAGGTATGATGAAACTGTATAAAATAATTAACCCCTTTGTCAGACCAGTTGACAAGCCAGAGCATAACACTGCAACTGGAAACTGCATGTGACTAATGTACACAGACAGGTGAATTTTTTTCCCTTTTAAGTCAATATGGGAAGTCCTGGTGTCAGTAGATACAGTGTCAAATTCTAGAAGGCATGGCACAAAGGTAAAGAAACTGATCCTGACTAGGAAAATATTTTATAGCTTTACTTTAATGTCATGTTTAAACAGTCTAACATTTCTTTTCTAACACAGGAGCTAAAGAAATAGCAATCAATTTGGTTGCTTTCAAACATGTTGATGCAACCAACTGTGGCTACAGTGCAAGATTTCAGTAAGACTGAGAGCAGAGGAGTACTTTAAATATGCAATATCATTCTGAAAACTTTGTTTTATTTTTCCTAGCTTCTTTAGTTTTTCTTAACTGTAATGGATGGGAAAAGATAATGAAAAATATTTAGAAAGTTAAAACTATGATCTCTGTACACGCTGTTTCGTTTTTAATTCTGAATTCATTCAGAATTAGCATATATGGTTTACTCTCTGTTTTAAAAACAGTGAAAACGTTTTTCCAAATCCACAGTATTAAAACAGAAGAAGAGGAAAGGAGATTAAAAGAAGAAGAAGAAAAAAATTTCTTCTTTCCATTCATCTGCAGTACTTTACTGTGTATGTTGGTTTGGGGTTTTTAAGTCAAAATTATGTAAAGGGTAATTTCATCTTTCCTGAAGTTCCATCTGCAACAAGATAAGAATAGTATCAAAAAGAAGTACCAAAAATCATATTTTAAAAGGTGTTTCCCATTGGAATAATTTATACTGACATACATGGTACATTTCCCAGTTTTTGTAGGTCACAGATGCACTATATTTTCCTTAGGGAAGCAGATTACAGATGGAACAGCTCAATAAAATTCAGAAACTTTTACATCAGAGCTTTCAAAAATAAGAAGCCAAATTTAAAATTTGGGAAAAAACCCCTCTGTGTTAGCAATTCGAAAGAAAAAAGATTTCCTTCACTGCCACATTTTCTGTGAGGTGTGGAGTCTTCATCATGGAGAAGAGAATCCCAAATGCAAGATGTCACATCACTGGAGTATATCCTTTAACTACCAAGTGTGAGCAGACATTGACTCTTTAGTAGTGGTCATGTAGGAGAGAATGAACTGGAAAATTTAGTCATTCTGAAGGCATTGCACTGGGGGCATAATGTGAATAATGCTCTGAGCACAGTTAGTCTTTGGGGGAGACAAAAAAACTTATTTGTGCCCTGCACAGCCTACTTTTTTTCTGATAGCCTTGGATTACTTCAGGCCTTGAGCCTGGAAAACAGTAAACAGCTAGGTAAATAATCTTCACTATATTCTAACTTTCTTCTGTAGGACTTAACCACATTTTCACTATATATAGAAGCAAGTAAAAGCAAGAAAAACAGCTTCCCATTACTACTGCTTCTACATTGAACCTGAAGTATAGACTTAAAGTTTTTTCAACTTTCATGTCAGCATCATAAATGTCCCATTTTAGCATCTTCTGTTTCTGGACACATTTGTACAACCTCCATGGATATTACTGAGACAGAGGAAATTTAAAAAAATATACTCTGGTGCTTTGTGATAACCTTCAAACTTCTTTCCCTCCGTCATACCTCACATGCTACTTTCTTATAAATTTGCTTTCCTTGGAGACTGAGTTGAAGGGCAAAAGGGCAGGCTAATAGGTATTGAAGTGACTGTATTTTCAGAGATAACATTTTCAGATAGATTCAAAGTGAGATTTTCAGAGATATCTCCATAAACCTAGTGAAAAAATGAAGAGAAGAAACCTTGTCTTTGCTACCACAGAGTTTTCCCTCTTCTGCACTTCTCATCCTTCAATGGTAGAGTCTGAGTTCATGTCATTCTTTTAAAGAAAATGGAGAAGATAGAATTACTCTGTGTTTCTTCTGTGGAAGAGACATTCACATGTCATTGGGCAGAGATAAATCTAGGAAGGTAGTGATGCCTCTGCAGGACAGTATCATCACTCAGTGTCTCTTAAGTGGATTTAGTTCCATGTTTTCATCTAAATTCAAATTGTTCAGTCTACATGCGTACTAGAAGAAAATATCAGAGCAGTTTCAGATACTGAAACACCATCATCTATATTCCTAATTTATTTTAAAATTATCAATTTATTTAGAATTATCAATTTATTATTGGGCCAAATCATCTATCTGTCACTCTCCAAAACAATTCCTGGCTTAGTTTGGGTTACCATGGGGGAAGGAGAATTTCTAATGAACTGCTGCATGTGAGCACCCTGTTTAAGGGGATAAAGATTTTCATAATATGCAGTCTGATCCTTGCCAACTGCCTATAGTATCAACAAACAGTTTCATACATTCTTAATTTATTGGTATGGATACAGCTTTTGTGGCTAATATTTACTTTAAGTAGAAGAACTTGCAAGTGGTCTGTATTAACCTTCATATGAATTAGCCCTTGAGTGGGAAGAAGTGCCTTAAAATTCATTTAATTTCTAAAGTATATTTCCTTCTATATTGCTGAGGGTGTCCTGAGAAGGAGCAGAAGATTTGTATGCAGGACTGTGTGTTTTGGTCAGGACACAACACCTCTAGACTCAAGAACATAGAGGTCTTGGTTCATGTCTTCTTTGTCACAGTGCATTAGTAAATGTCCTAACCCTTACTAACCAAAATTTATCTGCTTTACTTTGCTTACTTAGCCTGGAATGAGATGGGGCTTTTTTTCATATTTAGACCCATAAACTAGGATGCAACTTTCACCCAAACATGCTGATATTTTTTCCTGCTGTCAATAACTGCCTTTCATGCCACAAGGACAGGGCTGACTACTAAATCTGTCTGCAAGCATTTTTTCTCCTTAATATACTCCTTAATTCTCACTAAAATTCTGATCAGCTTCACAAGGACAATTTTGATTAGAGAGACTTGCTACCTTAAGTTTATCTTTTAAAGTAGAATTGCTATTTTCCTCAGAGAGATTTCTCTGAGCTTCTCTTTATGACAAAAGCTCTACAGTGGAGAATATGAACTGCCAGATCCTACTGAATACACATTAATATTTCAGTGTTTCAATATGAGAGAATACTACCACTTCTGGTGACAGTAAAAATATTAAAACACTAAATAAATATTAATGTCTACAGCCGGCAGAGAATTTCACTGATTTATTTGTCAAAAGGGAATACAGTTGAAACATGCTAAATAAAACTCAGAACTCAGCTTATGTTTTCTTCCTAGTTGCTGGTATATGTGGAGTGTACTTTCTTCCATAGCATCCACCCAAAAGGCTCTGATCCTTCATAAGAACCGTTTGGGAAACTGGGATGCTATTTTACATGTTTACAGTTCTCTAAGCCTCAAAAAACCTAGAAGGCAGAATCTTCTGTACCTTAATTAGATATGCTAGAGATTATTATGTGTTTTATAACTAGTGGATTCATATTTACAACAGCCCTCTACTTAACCACTGCTTTGTCGTTACTGTATTCTTCTCCTCCCATCTGATTACAAGGTAAAGAAAGAGGAGGAGGCTTGCTCTAAGCAAGGCAATAAGTCACTACTTTTAATGTGTTTGGTTATTCTAAATAATCAAGAAGAACATTAAAATTTGAGGCATAAAGTTGATTTTGACTGTGTGAAAGACAGTTTTATGGACATAAATTCAGCAAAGGAGCCCTGATCCCCTCTTTCAGAATTTACTGTTTTAGATAGTTAAAAATTATTTAAAAACCCCCAAACCCTGACAATCACATTCATACTCTACCAATACAATTTTAGGTTATAAAAAAGTGTTCTGTAGAAAATATTCAAATGTCATGTGAAAATGCAAATCTCATACATGTAAAGCTCTTAATTGTCGAGGTTTTTGGACTGATATAATTTTTTGGCACACAAAGTAGATAGTACAAAAGTCACATTTTAATTATATTGGATTAGATTATTCATTGTGAAGTGATGACATTCAGCAGTGAGCTATGTATGATGTAAAAGGAATATATATAGTGATGCAAATAACAGTCTTGAGGGGGAAGGTACACATACTGATAAGGATATGAAATAATTTATTAAAAATTCAATAGGTCTGTTTAGTATGAGGTGAAAGTACCTTAACAGAGAGAAAATGCAAGGCACTGAAGAGCTCTTCAATGCTAAGAATCAGGTAAAAAGAAAGAGCATGCAGAAATCAAAGTCAGGAAAGTTAAAATTGAAAAGTAGTTAAAAATTGTAAAAGCTAAGATGAATTAATCAGTGGAAGGAACTAACAAGAAATCTTGATAGCTTTTAAACTACTTTCTGTTTTTTTACCACCAGTTTTATTCAAACTGATGCTGGCTGCAACAGAGGCTCTACCATATATATAAAAATCTGTGATCCATATTAAGCAATTTGTCAGGCAAGATAATCTAATGTAACTACTTCTAGCATTAAAATATATTTATGAGTCATTTGCCACAGAACTGGTGGTAGAATTTGTTGTGAATAACTATTTCTTATTTATTCTAGAAGAAGCTTGTTTCATCCCATCCTCTGTTTTGAGGGGTAGAGTCCCATTTACAGCTGACTAATTCCAGTGCTAGGACTGATCAAATCTAAAATACTCCATAAAAGCAAATAGTTATATCACTTCAGAAAGCTTCAGAAATGGGCAGATGGCTTTATCTTATTCGGTGATTCCAAGCAGGCTAAACTGTATATGTCTTTTTTTGGTACCTCTTGTTTTTGAGATACAGTTTTAATGAGTGTGTTTTGAGTATATGTGCCTGTATGTGCATGTATAGGTATATGTATTTTAATGAGAGCTAAGTATCTTTGATAGGTTATGTAAATTTAGGTAAATGATGAAAATAACAGAGAAGTTTGCACTTCTCTGCAAGGAAGTTTGCCTTTGCTTGAGTTATTGATGTTCTTCAGTTTAATCCGAGCATCTCCTTTTAGTTTCGAGACAATGCTCTTTATACTCAGTCACTTTTCTTCTAACTTCACTGTGTCATGAAAAAATATTTTGAGATTTACAACAAAAACAACAAAAAACACACTTTGTTTAGCATAAAACAGGAAACATATTCGGCTGTCAGATCAACTCTGAAATGAAATGTGAGGATAATTGTCGAAGGCAGTCAGCGCTGGCAATATGTCAGGATCACGAATCATTGAAGTTTACAGCCAGTATCATTCACATCGGTGGAGCTATAATTTTCTTACCGTAGTAATCCAGACCAGCTTGATGTCTCAAGGGACTTTTTTTTTGTCCTTCGATGAGTGTGTGTAAAAACTTCAAATGCAGCTATGTTAATTTTCCCACTTAAATTTCTTGTAATTTTGTTCTCCATTTCCAGTGGGGAAAGGATAATATAGGAAGCACAGGACACTCCTGAAAATGTTTATATATTCAAATAAATGTTTTAATTAATTCTAACAGACAGTAAACATATAAAGTGAAGGTATAGTATGTATTTTGAGGTTGGTAATTTATTTAGTTTATTCAGTGTCTGAGACTTGAATCCTGATGTGATTCTACTAAAACACTTCACATGTACTCAAAACTGCTTATGAGGCAGATTTAATAAATCTCTTTTATGACTAGGATAATGCTACATCCATGGTAAATTAGATTTTCACCCAGGGCTTTTCAGCCAGGCCTTGGGAAAAAAGTGCTAAAAGGCTGAGCGCTTCAGTTCGAAACAGTTGAAGCAATTCTCAGCCTTTGCCTAATCTCCTGTTCTAAATTCAAGAGCATTTAATGTTCAAAAAAAAAAAAAATCTGCTTCCGCAGATAAATAATAAAAAATAGTAAATCATAAATGATCTCCATGTCCACACACATTAAGACTATCATTAAGTTGGCTTCAGTTATACAGGAAAATAAAACTTTTCAGGCTTTAGTATCCTTCAGCTCTGAAACAGAGCTCCTTATGAAGCCATTGAATTTCCGTCACCGGATCCTTATAAACATTGGCCAGTGTGTTGCTTACATAGAGATGTGCACCAGATGACCATACCTCTGACCCAGTCATCCATATTTTCTGTGATTTTGTATGTGATATCTGTTCAGTTGTTACATCATATACATAGTGACACATTCCTTCATCTGTGCTTTGTTAATTTGAATAAATTTAATGGGACCTGAATGTCAAAGATGCTTTTGTCTCTGTACCATGCAGCATCTTGTAGGAACCTTTTTCAAAATCGGAGGAATTATTGTTAAATGTATGACAATTGACACAGTATAAAAGCTTGTTAACTTTTTATTTTATTCAGAAAAGGAATTAGGAACAATATTTGAAATGGAAAGTTTTTAAATAAGTCTTTTTCTCTTTCACTTCAGACAAAATTCTCTTCTTGAAAAGAAAAAAAAGAACAAACGTTTTTAGCACATCTAATACGCTATTAAAATAGTATAAACTATAACCTTTTGGGGGAAAAAAGAGTCAGTTCACAGGACTGATTCAACATGAAAGCCAAACGTCCTCAGGCAGGCAACTAACATGCTATCTAACTCAGCTACAGTTATTTAAATTTGAGAAAGTTTTAAACAAGAGCTCACAATAGAAAGATTGGATCACTCTTTAGCATTGGTATCTATTATAATGTTTACTCTTCTGAGTTCTGTTCTTAAACTTAATTTCCAGCAAACAATGACTTAAAGTCTGGAGGGGTACAAGACCTTAATAACTCTCCAAGAGATAATCAGAATATTTTTTAATCTCTGTAGGAACATTAGTCTCTCCTTTCTCTTTAGCAGAAAACAAAACAAAATAAAGCAATGCTTCTCTGGATAGTACTAGAATTTTTTTTCCCTAAAAGTTTATCTCATTTTATGAAAATTTTGAAAGTTTTCCTCATATGTCATTAAAATAAACACATTTCTGAGTGGAAGTCATTAGGAAAGAGGCACAATTAGGGCACTGGCTCAGGAAAAACCTGTGTTCAGATTCTTGCTCTAATTCAAATGAGTATTTTAGGAAGAGTACAATCAGGAGGAGTACAAAATTAATTTTACTGTTCAGGCTGAATAAGAAAATAATTCAAGCTTACTGCTGTACCTAATAAGTTACAAGGAATGGATATTTCTATTTCTTTCAAGCAATTAGACAAATCTTCCTAGAGGAAATTTAATTGAAATTAAAGTTTATCCTGTAAATGTAGTTATTATTCCCCTTGAAAAAATATTTCATAAAATCTGGACATAAATTCTATCAAGTTTAATTTAATTGGCATTCTGTGTTTATTTTAATTGGTGTATATATATATGTATACATATATACATACTGCAATTTAAAAATCTTATGTTTTTTAACATTTCTTAATTAAAATTCAAAAGAGTGCAAATAAAATGATAAAATAATATATGTACAAATATATGCTTGCCTTCATGGGTCATTTTTTATTATTGCTTGATTAATGAGGATATATTGGAGGAGCTCTATCACTTTTTCAATCTGGAGTGAAACTGTTCCCTGCTGCCTATAAATGCCATTAGAACCATCTCCATGGAAACTAATGGTAATACTCAAGAAAACTGTTCCTAAAGTTTCAGACAAAGAAGTAGATCATTAGAATTGCTTAGAAAGAGGAATTTATGTTTATGTAGATGAAGCTGATAAGTGAAAGGAGGCACAAAGAGTAAAATAATCAGGGCACCAATGCCATCATGTGTAAAGGCATAATGTGATTAGTTTTTACAGTTGTGTTGCAGTATTGTACCCTTGAATTAATGGGAGGATGTTTTTAGTCTCCAGAGAATTAAGGTGCTGGGTTTGAAACTCCGTTATGTTAGGGCGTATTTCTTTTTTGAGGGGCTGTCTAAACTGGTGAAAAAAGAGAACAGTTTTTGTTTTCTCATCTGTGTATTTTCAATTATAACTATTAGCACAAACATGAGTATTAACTCATCTTAACAGCTGAAATAAAACTATCTCATAAGTCAAAACTCATAAAATCTCATAAGTCAAAGTCGTTTTTTATCCATTGAGGTATACAACTCTAGTCAAGGTGCTTTTAAACATCTTACATGAGTTGTTCATGTCAAAAACTGCTCTGAAGTGTCACTAATATTTACAACTCCAGCACCAAATTACTCTGTATATTACATATAACATTACAGATTAGCCAGATTTCCAAACAGTTCTTGAGCACCGAAGTTAAAATCATGCCATGAACATGAAACTGGTAGGCTTAAGTTCATTGCAGTATTGAGCAAGTCATCCCTCTGACTCTAGTTAAATTTGAGGGTCACTTTCATCTTAGTGAGCTTAAATAATAGTGAAAATAAAAGTATTTAATTCATTCATCATACATAAATATGAAAGATGCAAGTAATCAAAAAGGAGCAGTACTGCTTCTGAAGAGGGAAGTCATTCAAAAGAGAAAAGATTACCTGTGCAGAAAAGAAGGTAATGTCACTGCTTAGTGATAAGGAACCATTCTGCCTTAATTTGAAAGGCACTGCCTAATGAGCCATGTTTGGTTCCCTTAGACAAATTTATTGCTCTCACTTAACATGGACATCATTATTAATTAGGCAAGCAGGAGTCATACCATCTTGTCAGTAGAGATGCTGTATTATCCTGAAGCTGGGTGTGAGCCAAAGTCTCTCCTCACACCACATCCTTCAGCAGGACTACAGCAGGGAATTACAGTACTGCTCCAAGTTTTGTGACTGCTGCTCTTCAGAGAATCTGTATTAATTCACATTGAGAACATCAGGGGCAAATGGTGCAGCTAATGCTTAACAGTAGGAAAGAGTTATTAAAAAATCAACATGAAATCAGCTCATGTCCATCATTGACCTGGAAGTGATTATAAAAATACAGTGTCGTAGCAGATGCTTTAATGGACAGAATGGCATTTCTTATTTTAGCTGAAATAACCATTTGGTGAAAGTTAATTAATTAAGATTCCTGTTTAATTCAGACCTGTTTTTAAAACTCACTGCAAGTTTATCTTGAAGCTGCAGAGACTTTTGAGCTTTGTAAGACAAAATTTTGCTTTGAATTTCTATCTTTAGGACAGTTTGATATCTGTTTCCTAGTTACCCACTGTACAAGTTGAAACATGGTTAGATACAGGTTTCACTTTTTAGATGCCTGAGCAAATGAAAAAGCAAAGAAAAGTCTTGCAGCAAAAAGGAGTAACAGCAACACTAAAGGGACCCTTGCACCAAGTTATTCTTTACAAGCAGAATGACATATCACTAAAAAGAAAATCAGTACTGCATAAGTGTGGTAACAATTTTAAATTTTGAGTAAATCATTTGCATATATCAGACTTTTTCTTACTAATGACTTAACCATGGACATGGATATCAAAATCAGAAGTACATACAGAACATCAAATTAGAACTAGTCAACTAATGAAATTAATATTGTGTAGGGTAATTGTTGTTTCTCTGGAAATGTTTATTTTTTTTCATTCTAAATAAGAAGTCCACAAAATGTAAATTCCCATAATAATAATATTTCAGAAATTTTTTCTAGATTTTTATTTGCATATGTTGAAGTGTTTGTTTTTTTAATTACTTTGCTTTACTCTGTTATTTTAATGAGAGGAACGTGCGTGTTATTTGTCACAATTTGATTTACTTGAAATATTCTAAAATGTTTATATGTTAAACACTGAGGGGAAAGACTACCTTGTGTTGATTTAGTCTTTTCTAAGTCAAAGTGTGTTCTCATTTTATTATATAAATGGCAGAAACGTGATATAATACTGTAGATCCCTTTTGCCTCTTCTTCCTCTTTTCATCCTCTAGGACTGATGTAAAATCTAGTACAATTACTGCTAGCAATGTTGGTGATAAAGTAAACAAGCTTTTATTTAATCGCTCCAAGAGACTACTCTGATCGTTCTGTGTTTAAAATAGAATATTTTATATTAAAATAGAATATTTTAAACACAGATTAACAGAGATCAGTCTCAATAAAACTTTTAAACTTTCTTTTTTTCTCAGTGTGAATAAGAGCTCATCTCTTTTCCATAACCAGTGTATTCTTCTGAATACAAAAAAGCTTGTAAAAATATTAGTCTAACAACGTAATTTAAAAAGCATCAAAACTTAACTGTGTGCAGCTAAATAGAGATACACAATCTGGAACTAAGCACAGCAGTAAGCTTCCTCCCATTTAAAAATAGGGATTATTAGGTCAATTTGTTTTAGTGACAGTGATTCCTGTGATCCAACACAGAGCTGGAGTCTTATTTCAAATAAAGTTTAAGAGCTTTGCACACAATTGCATTACTAATAATTAATGGTTGTCTACTGATTTTTGACAAGAATGGGTGAAAATTAGTTCCAAATATTTTTAGTTTCTTCTGAGATGAAGAATTAGAACCTTTCTTGGAAAAGATATATACTTTACACACAAGTTTTGTCTGCATCCATACTGAATAGACTCATTTATTTATGGACCAACAGGTCCATTCAATCAGGTGCAGCTCTGGGAGACTAATGAATTTAAGACCTCACTTAAGACCTGTTGCACAAGCATCCCTGTTACATTATACAAAGTAGCTTTTCTTCCCTGGGGGAGTGAGTATTGACCAGTGTTTGTGCTTATCCAGATCTTACTGGTGGGTAATGTGTTTTTTGTTGCTACACATATCCACAAAATTAAATGTTTGTCACGGTGCTGCTGCTCTCTGCACTGAGACTGAGTGTGCAGCAGTGTGTGTGTCATTAACAACAACGTAGATCTTATGACCACTTTTTTTTTTCTTTTTAATACTGTGCAAAACATACTTTGAGCAGAACTGACACTTTACTTTTAGCAAAAGGGCTGGAGTGGAACAAAACAAAACAAAAAAGGGAGTGCACATTGCCTCCATAGCTGATACTTCTAGAAACCATCAAGCAGCTTTTAACCCTTAAACCAGGAACATTCATAAATGGATGTGCAAGAAAGTTCACAAGAAAAGCCAATACACTGACTTTCTTGAGCCAATCTGTCACGTGTCCACTGAATGAGAAGAAAGAGGAAAATAGTGCTTGCTCGCTGCCTGAGAGTTATAGTTTCATGCAGTTACTGTTATATACTTCCATTTCTGGTAAGGTTTAGGTTCCTGATTCTCTGCCCCAGAGAGAGCTGGCTTGAACAACACAAGCTGCCCTTCCAGCTTGTATCAGCTATTTCTGGTCACCTTGATCTGTTCAAGTTGTGTATGACCAGAAGGCGGTACTGTCCCTCGAGTCTCCTTTACTGATGTCAACTGTGCCCTCTGCTATGGGTACCACTGTTGAAATCGTAATGAAGCTACATATACCCAAATTTCCAGATGTATTTACAGGGACAGCTGGTGGACCTGTGGTTTGTGACATCTGCTTTGCCATAGCAGGGACAAAATTAATTAAAACTGCTTCAGCAAGTGCATTTTTCACAAGGACAAATTGCATGCCAGAATTTTAGCATAAAGCATCCTGTATATATTAAAAAAAAAAAAAAAAAAAAAAAAAAAAAAGAAAATATTTTGGTCTTGTATTTCCTGATTAACTTGGTTATTAATTGATTTAGTGTCTATTACGAATGCTATCAATCATTAAATTTGATATAGTTATACCCTGATATCCACTGCATAGTGTTGTGTTGAAAGAAAAGACAAAAGTAACTCCGTCCTCAAGGTTCAAAGCCAGCAACCTAACAGCTGTAAGCTACTAGAGTATCTATGGGTAGTCTGCAACTGTAGACAAATTTTATGCTGAGTTTTGTTATCCATCAGAGGTGGGAACTTGTTTTGTCTAGCCTCTAGAGGGAAAAGAGGACATGTGGACTTTTCATATTGCCTAAGGAAATCTCTTACTTCCTTTGGCCTGCCAGAAAATGGACACCTTTTATAGACTTAATCTAATATTAAAATATATAGCCAGTAACATTTTTCAGAAGGGGTTTGTTAAAATATTTGAATCTATGACAGATATGCAGTGTTGTTCTGTGCCATTCTGAACAGATGTCCCTTTAAAATTCATTGAGTTATAAATGTTTAGATCAAAGCCCTAATTCTCAGTTCCTCAGCTCTCAGTAGTTAATACAGTGTTTTATTATTAAAATTGCCATTTTAAAATACCAGGTTTTAGGCATAGATGTTTGCAATTAAAAATATTAATTGATGTATGCCAGATTATATAACTTCAGGTTTTCATCAGGACAGTGATCTGCTGGACCGGCGGAAACATTGCTTCAGTGTCCAGTCTGAATCTGGAGAAGACCTTTACTTTTCTGTGGAATTAGAGTCTGACCTAACACTATGGGAAAAAGCCTTCCAAACAGCAACTTTTTTAGAAGTTGAACGGATACAGGTGAGAACGACTGCCTCAATGATTTCATTTTGGTACATTAACAAATTAGATCTGTGTGAAATAATGATGCAATTTAAGAAATTTTCAGATCTCCTGCTACTCTCAAATTATTATCACTTTATGTATGTAATTGCATAAAATCCCTTTTGGTGTACCCAAACAGCTTGCAATCTAATCTACAGAAGAGATCACCTCAAATACATTCTTTGACTTACTAGAACTAGGCAATACATATTTGTTAACTAAAGTTCAGGAACGGAAAAGGGAAAACACTACAGATTAGGGGCAAATACATCTGTTTGGATATTCTTACCTATTATCTTACGTGCTGTTTTATTTGTTATTGAAAAACAGAGGAGAACCTCACAGAAATTAAACTGTTTTGTATTCATCACAGAAGGAGAGCACACTGAGTGAGAGTACTTACTGGTTGCAAGCAAGAATGAAACTGCACATCGCCTTTTTTTCCACATCTAGTTTTTTGTTTACTCATTTGCCAGATTACTAGAATATTTTTATAGCAAAGTTTCGTATCAGATAACCCTGTTTTCCTCACATGACCAAAAAGTCATGTGGGTGGTTTTTTTTTCATTTAAAATAGAATCCAACAAAAATACCCAGCACAGTTATAATTCACCTAATCCTAGATGTTATAATGATGTTCTAATCACACATATAGTTGGAACAGCTTTAGTTGATGTTGCCATGAATTATTCTATACACATACCTAACAAAAGTCACGTTAGCATATTAGCCCATGCAAGTATTGGTTAATGCTCACTTTCCCTGCACTCCTTCTGTGTCCTTGTGCAAGTGCAAGCACTGGCAGTTTTTTATTTAGACAAATTGTTAATTACATATTAGCTCTCTTCTGACCAAGGAACTGATTCATTAAGATGATTTGAATTAGTATATAGTAACAATGATCCACTTTGCAGCAACTTTGCAAGTTGCAATCTACTTTGCCAGTTTTGATGCATTTTACCTTTTTAGAGGAGGAGTCGAAGAAGGCTCAATTCTATCTTTAAGTTCATGCACTCTGATACCTTTTCAATTTTGATTTGTTATGCTGAAAAATGTACATATAGTTTTTCAGTCTAAAAATTGCAACAATATATATCCTCTGCTACTGAATATTTGAGATGCTTTATCTCATAACTGGCTGTGACATTGCTTGTAGAAGCCCTACTGTGTTATCAGTGAAAGAATACATGGCAATTTTCTTGAGTAACTTTTGCCCAGAAGACACTTCCTATTTTTTCTTCTCTAATATTGATTCTTACTGTAGCAGTAGTACTCTATAGTGCTAAACTACATAGTTGAATGTACTAAACTACATATTGTAGTTTAGATTTTTTTCTTTTGGGTTTTAGAATTGCATTTAGTAAAAAAATGCTCCCATGTTTCCCAGCACTAATTTCCCTAGAAAAATTTAACCTGAGAATAATTTTAGCCTTTTCACCTTTCTTTTCACTCTACTGATGGTCAGAGTAGCAATTATGAACTTGCAGTAATGATTTCCTGAGGCTGATTGGTTATAGCAAGCTTTTCAAGGTGGACAAACATGCTTCTCATGGTATATTTTTTACCTCTATATGTCAATTTGGAAAAAAAAACAACCAGAATGTTAATTTTTAAGTCTTGGCCTCCTCATTTTTATTTTAGCAAGTTGTCACTGCTTTTATCCACCAATGTGCATATTCAGAAAAGATCTGGATTGATTAAGTAGCTGTGTATTTGTCTCCAACAGTTTTTTCGTTGTTATGTTAATGACATACAGGTTCCTGATGTTACTGACATCAGGAATCTGATGACAGGTTCACAATAGAGGTATCAACTGCCTATTTTTATTAAAATTGTATTTTATGCAATCATAATCATATGAATATTCATATTTCATGTGAATGATAATCCAGCTGTGTGGGGTCTGTCTTACTATGAAATCATACCATTTTGAAAATATAACTGTAGTTTAAATCTGCCAATTAAAATTATTCAGCTGTGTTGTGAATTATTCCAGAATTGTATAATTAATAACAGAGCTATTCCATTAACATAAACTGGCATTAACTTCCACGAGAAATTAATAAGGGCCCTATTCAGATTTAATTCTAAAAGATACATCAAAAATAAAAATACATATAAAAAACTTCACCATAGGTACGCAATAAATTTTCTGTTTAAGCCTAATTCATAAATTCTGCCAGAGGTATTTCTAAAACAAAAATAAGGCTTTTTGCAGAGGGGAAGAAGTATATTAGAAAAGAGATGGTTAAGCTGATAATAGCTCATCAGTAACATGTTATCCTGTAATGATGCCACTGTGGTGTATACAGTCACTCCTTAGTTGGGTTTCTTCAGAGTAATCCAATACCTTCCTTTAGTTCCTATCTGGGGCTAACCTGAAGCAGCTGCTCTCTCACACAAGGACACCTCCTCAGTGAGAAGGGGAATCAGAGAGAGGAGAAACTGGGGTTGAAATACAAGCCAATTTAATGAAATAATAATAATACAAAAAACCAACATAAAGTTTATAGTTTTATACTCAGCCCAGTCCTCGAGACTTGTAGAGGGAGCAGGAGGCTGAGGAGGAGCCCCAAGAACCAGAATTCCCTGTGCTCAGCCCACCTAAAACTTTATAATGAGCATGAGGGAAATGGTTTGATTCTGTCCCAGTGAAACCAGTAGAGATGCTAACCCATTTTCATAATTACCTGTTAAAAAAAAATAGTTGAAGCAGAGATCCTTTTTTCCTTTCTATCTCATAGCATTGTTATATGAAGAATCTGAGACTACTCTAATGTTATATTAATTATACATAGTTGTCAGATTCCCTTTGTGTTCCTGCTACTTTATGCTAAAATTTTCACCACTTCCATCTCGATTTTTTTTCTTGTTGTCCTTGTTTGTATTGTAATTGCTTGTTCCTTAATGTAAGGATTATTGTCTAAGCTGCTTTGTGATACAGTACTTTAATGTTGGTCTTCATTGAAGTTGAATCTGAATTTGAAAGTCAGAATTAAATCTTGAATTTATGTTTTTTCTTAGCTTCAGGTGTAGCTTACGCTAAGTGTGCGATGAATCATTTTTTCCATAATCTAAACTATGCATGGAGTGAGTTGGATCTATGGAACAACTTTGTGTTGTCTCCTTCAGCACCTGCCTGACCACTGAATTATTCATGTACATAGTGTAATATCCTGTATTCTGTGAGAGAACAAGAAATGTGTGCTGAAATACCTTCTTCATAATAAAGATGAGAAAAATCTTAACAGAGTTAGTCAGTGTCTGAAAGTTCACACTCCTACTCTGACCTGTGACCAGAATCGTGTGCAAGTGTGTACAACATATGCATAAAGTGAAGGAAATTTTTCTCCAAGGAAGCTGAAATCTCATTGTCCAGATATCCTTTTTATATTCACCTATATGCTTCTCTGACTTGTTTTCAACATCATAGAATACATGGTCAAAGGTCATACATTGATCTTAAATATAAGTAAGAATAAGAAAAGAATTAGTAACTGCTGGTGATGTGCACTTTACAATGCAGTTTCTTCCTACCCATAACCAACTCAGCTGAATTAGATGGTATTTCTCTACAAACTGTACACTGCCTTTTGTAGAAAGAACATTCAGTCTGGGAAGCTGATTCTTTTTTCAGTGCAGCATTGAAGCAAGACAGATATGTCCTCTTTCTTATGACTCTTAACTTCTCAGGGAGGCTAATTAGCCCAGACGCAGGGCTGTGCTTAAGCAGAGGGAGAATATTTGAAAAAATCTGAACATTTTTGCTTATGTGAAATCATTAAGTAGTAAATCACTATGAAATATATTAATTTACACTGTTTTCTTCTGCTAATGAGATGTTGCAAAGGCAATATCCTCTCCTTTTCTAACAACATTGATTTACAATCAAAGTTTACATATTCATAGCAGCTTTATGGTGTAGCTGCTCAAAAAAAAAAAAAAAAAAAAAAGCCACTTTTAGTTGCCAGTAATAACACAAATACCATATGACTGCAACACCACAGAGCTGAGTCATTGATTTTTGTTAAAATTTGGAGGTTTATGAATTAATAGTTATAATGACCAAGTGCACCTCTATACTGTATGAATTCAGATTTTATATATGTAGTGAGTGAATCATATACAGTTCTTCCAGTGTTGGAACCTGCAAGAGTAGACCAGTCATTGCTTTCCTCCTTGGTGGCAGCATCAGGAAACTTTTAATTTACTGATAGACTGTAGCAGCTTTTCAGCACCTTTGTTGAATGACACAGTAACATGATTTACTCAACAATAACTCAAAATCATCTTGCAAGACACCTGTCATGGAGTGGTTTTCCTTCTGAGTTATAGATAGCCATGCTTTGTCTGGCTTAAATGCTGCACTTGTGCCCAACTGATAATTAAGAGTTTCCTTCAGCATCATTGATAAATAGCACTGTGAAACCTGGGTTCTAGAGCTCCAGATGTGTGCATAACAATTAACAAACAACAGTTTGCATATAGTGAAGACCTGATTTGATCAATTAAAAGAATTGACTCAAATATTTCAGTTCTGGAAAACAAAACTATATTGAAGTATAAGGAAGTAAAATTTAAAATAACCCAAGATTCTATATAGCTATGAACTTTCCCATTTTCCTTCATTACGTCTATTTCAACTCTTAAGAAGCTGTTAATGAGCTTTTCAGCTTCTTTTATTCTGAGGAAGACCATTGAGGATCGAAAGAGCCCAAACAATGAACATGTTAGTAAAGGGATGTGATTTATCCTTGACAATCAAAATGCCAAAAATAATAATACATATTTCCTTCTGTAACATGGATAATTCAGTAACTACATTGTCCACATGTTCAGGATTTATATTTTGGTTCTTTGTATAGACTAGGGAAGTCTGTTCTCATTTCATGTATTTAGTGGCTAAAGCAGTATTTGAAGAACTTAGCTGCATTTCATTTTATCTGCAGGGTAAAATTTCTCTAAAATAGCAGTGATTTCTTTAAAGAATTTACATCAGATTTGAAAATGTTTTTGGTTTTCTACATATTATGTAATGCAAAGTAAAGGTCATAATTTTGTACCTGTAGCTGTCCTGCAGGCACAGCAATAGTTTTGATTCTGTAAATAACACTAATAGATGACTCACAGGATGTATATTATGGAAATAAATATATGTGTAGAATTAAAAATCATAGCATGAGAAAGTATTTCAGGATTGTAAGGTTTTTTACAGTAACCTTCGAGATGTAGTTGTCTACTAGGTGAAGCAAAAAAAAATATTTCCCATAATTATATCAATTACTAAATGGTATGAAATACTACCTTTTTCACTTGAACTGAGGACAACACAAAAAAAATGTATTTTTAAAATGTGTTTATTTTTACTATACAGCTAAAAGGGATATATTAATGTTAGAGGAAGTTACCACATACCAAAGCAAATAAGAGAGCTTAAAAATAATGAAATTTCCCTTTTAGCAGTTATCACTGGTAAACCACAAAGATAATTCTGATTCAGATTTATTTTTTTCCGTTATGGAACCAGAGCCTTTTTTATAATATTTTAAAAAGTTCATCACTGATATAAATCCTTTGATTTGAAACACAATGGGAATAAATCGATATATTTACACACCTATGACTTACTATAATAATTTTGAGATATATAAACATTAGAATAAAAACACAGAAACACTGATCCTAGAAATAAATTGAAGAAACATATTCTGTGGTAAATAACTCATTTGATTTTTCTTTTGTAGTGCAAGACATATGCCTGTGTTTTAGAAAGTCATCTTATGGGACTTACAATTGACTTCAGCATGGGCTTTGTCTGCTTTGATGCTGCCACAAAGGTAAAGTTCTAAGATTTGCTTCCATCATGGTATTGTTATTCCTAGTTATTTCTTGTATTTTAGGATGAGTAGTACATCCTTAAAATTAAATTCTTTCTTTATATCACAAGAGATCATCTCTTGTCACATCTCCTGGGCTTTAGTTTAAACTGGGAGGTGATTTTTAAGTGATATGAGAAATTGTATTGTTACATGCTTGTTATTGAAAAGTCAATACTAACGTCAATCTTAAGCAAGCATCAAGTCCTCATTCTTTAATTTTTGCAGCAAAGTGCAGACTGATTGCATTTGTCATTTCTTTCAATGGTAAATATTTGGTTTTGAGAGGAAATAATCATTTTGGTTAAGAATATATCTTAGAAGATCTGAGAAGATCCTGCCTTTCTATTCCTCTGTTTCATGGGTGGGAGTGTATGTGATTACAGCAATTCTCAACTTATGTGGTAGGTATTTTTGTTGTGTTGTCTGTAAAAGAAGAAATCAGCCATGGTCTGCATGTCTCATGTTTTTCTCATGAGCTTTAAAAAAGCCCAGTACAACTGATCAAATGCTGAGACATCACAAATAAACGGTGGTATTACCTAGAAGGGTTGGAACAGATGATCCTTGAGGGCCCTTCCAACCATCGTTCTATGATTCTATGATGGAATAGTTTGCTATATCAAGTGAATAATATGGCATCAGTTTCCAGTTTATATTAATGCAAGTCCAAATCTCACCAAAATCATCTAAAGCCAGTGTAAGTTTGAGTTTGCACTAACTGCTAACAAGTGCTACAATGTAAGCAGGCTTTATTGCTACTTCTTCATGCTGCTGTTGTGGGAGAAGGTGAAATATTTTCTTTTGGGTTCCAGTTCTCTCCAATATCTGCTTTCCTTTGAGATGGTGCAACATTGCCACCATCAATGGCTGAGTAAATTGCCATTTACTCCACAAAATATGCTCCCATCTTCTACCTTAACCTTTCCCTCTGCATTATTCCACTAATCAGAAACCTTTCTTCTTCCCACTCCAGTCTACAGTTTGTTTTCACAAGGTGTGGTAAATTTGAGATTCAAATATTTGTCTATACATATTTCTTTTTGTTAACCAATAGTATCATGTCATTATCAGACTGTCATTTCTAGGAGGTATTACACACAAAATCAGAGCAATGGAAATAAAATGATGTGACTCAAAAAAAAAAAAAAAAAAGCAAAAAGAAAAAAAAGCAAAAAAAGTATAGCTTTCTCCCACCCTCTAATATAATAGGAATGCTATTTTACAAAGGTAATTTCATCTCATTCAAAGCTCTTGAACATCTCTGATTCTCAAAAGGTATCAGACTCTTTCAAAGCCATTATCTGAAATACAAGCATCCGCCAAATTTCAGATAGCAAAACATAACTGTTTTCATTCATGCTGCCATGGCTGAAGAGTGTAGTGTGGCACCCTTTTGCTGTGTCTTTAGAACATGTACAGCAAATTTCCAGATATAGGAAAAAAGCTGCAGTAGAGATATAACTTCACAGTCTTGCTTTCTCAGATAACTCATTGAACCTTTCAGTTGCACAAAAAATTCTGGAGATATCACACTAGTGAACAATATTATAATAAAATAGATTCCTTTTTGTCCTCACAAATAGATTTTTAATTTTATTTTTTTTCTTTCATTTCAAAGAGCAGAAAAATATTTCAGGTATTTAAATTGACTACTGAATTGCACTGAGGTTGAGAAAAACAAACAGCACAGAGCTCCTTTCCAAAGCCTTTGGTAGCTGTGCTGGGAAATGCAAAGCCTGAAAGCCCCTAAAATTTATTTGTATTGGGCCTAACTAATGTTAGCATTGCCTGCAGATACGCATTCAGCTCTTCTTTTCCTGCTGCCCTATGTTCTGTACCAAATCACATCAGCGGTACTAGAAATACCTGATAAATTCCAACATTAAAGCAACTACAGAAAATTTTAAGCTAGTAGAGTCCTGAATGGATACAAATAAATAATATCCTGTTCAAATAAAACCATATGCAGCAAATACACAATGCAAGATCATTGGCGTGAATCTTTGATGATTTGGTGACAACCGGAAGAAACCCGAGAAGGAATTTTCTGTCTTCCAGGTCTCCCTACCTTGAGAAGGTCCATAAAGCATTGTAATTTTTTCCTCTCTACTTTATCTGTAAAGCTGTTCCTTATGGGATGGAATCTATCCTCAACATCCAGAAATTCTGACATTTTAAGCCAAGCATTAACTGCACTGGGGATCTTGAGGGTCTAAAAACTGGTGAAAGAGGACATGTTAGCATGATCTAAAAGAGATTTCATCAAAGTGTGAAAGAGTAGCAGATGTGTGAGGGGATTTCCTTCAGGAAGGGAAATGTTTCATAGCATGAGGACAGAACAGACAAGTGTAGAATGCCTCATGAACTGGTGGAAAGACATTTTTTGTTGCAGTCAATAGGCTGGATTTGTATCTAGAGAAACTGCAGTACATTTTACATCATCTGCAGCTGATATACTGTGTTGCTCCTTTTCCTTTTATCCTGCCAGTCTTGCAGTGATTATCACCCTGCAAAACTATTATGTTTGTTTGTTAGAATAAAGTGTAGCACCATAGAGAAAAGGGACAACATGTTTTGTTAGGTAATCAGGCATTAGGTAGTGTAAGATTATAAGGATGGCTCTAATCATTAGCAGAGGAACAATAGTGCAGAACCTGCTGCCAAGTGACTGGTATGGCCGAAATCAACAAAGCCATAGGATGAAAACTTGCATCAATCTGCCCTGTGTCAATCACATCTTAGTGGGTACCTGAACAGGTAAACCATTGCCTATTCACTGTTATTTTATGGAAAGATAACTGTTTCCATTCTCTGTGCCAAAAATTTATTGAGATATCTTCAGCCAACTATAGTTTATCATTTAGAGCATTTACTATGTTTCTTTATAACAAACAATTGTGATTTCCTGAAAGGAGAATGAACAGTTTTTAAGTCTGCCTTGTAAAATCTGTTCTTCCAACACTTCACACAATTTGTTTGCAAACTACTAAATGTAATTATGTACACAGAATTTCTCTCCTTGCACACTAAAAGTAGTAACATGTATAATTGTGGTCTTGTTAATCTGTGGCACTGTCTAGAGACAAAGTTCCAGTGCTAGATGTCATCATTTTCTTATTACCAATATATATTTTAAAAGAAGACTGCAACATATAGGCCAAGCAGACACTGGCAAATGTTTGACTGTGATTAAGTTTCTGTCATGGAGTCCTTCATTTGTAGTAATGATATAACAGGAGCGAAAAGGCCATCTGCTTCTAGTGTATAGAGTACATGGAAATTTAAACTTGATCATTAGTGAGTGTCCTACAGAATTTATTCCATTGGGATCTTCTTCAAAAAATGCCCACCAGCTTTGATGCAACTTCATTTGCATTATTTGAAATGCAAGTTGTCAAGTAACATCCTCTTACTGAACTTCTTTCTGTCTTTCGTCCTGGCTGGTATCCTACTAAAAGTGAATTTAATTTATCTTTAGGAATACAGTTGGGATATTCTTTCTCTAGCCTGGCTAATAAACTTCTCCAGATTCTGTTTAGTTATTCCTTGCACTACAAGGTGTCTTAGTATACATTTACTCCAGACATACTTTTCTTTTGAGATATTTTAGATGCTGAGTGTTATTAAAAAAAAAAATAAAATTCTTAAAGAATGCAAAAATTCTGTAGCAGGTGTTAGAATTTGTAAACAAATTTTTACCCTGGGTCATTTTTGCAGCATTGTATATCAGTGTCTGTTGGGGAAAACATTTTTCCCAGGTCCTGAATAATTACAGCACATCAATTCAGATCCTACATTCCTCTAACATTGGCTAGTATAGAGATGTAAATATGTTAATGAGCAAATTATTTTAAAAAAACCTCTTTTATGAATGTTTTTTTTGATATGGACGTACACAGATGTTATGATAAACATTTTTAAATAACACCTTGCACCCAGTGTAGCCACCTTCAGAATTAAGAATGGAGACTGACGAACTAAAAAGCAAAACAAGGCATGTTACAAGGCTCACCTCAAGGTGGAGATTTCAGAATGTAACACTTGTGAACAAATATTTATTTAGAAATTGAAATGCTGAACAAATAGCTACTATAACAGTAATATAAGCATTCAAGCATGGTTTGTATAGTCTTATACACTGCCAGAAACAAATTTTGGTAGGTCATCCATTAGTACTAAGCAAATAAACTGTAGTCATTTAGCATTCGATGCAACTTTAGTAATGGATAAGAAGAGTTCTTTTATTAGAGTTGACATCCTTGGTTTTTTCCTTTGTCTCATTTTTGTTCTTTACCCTCTGTGTCCTCCCCTGTCTCTCCATTGACAGTTATAAAGCCACAGGGGTTGACAAAGGAAATTGCCTTGGACCATAATTCCTTTGTAGAAAGACACTCTCCAGAGATTGGTAACACAGTAGAATTGAGGATGAACAAAATCTTAATCCTACTCAGATCCCTACTGCTGCTATCAGGATGGACAAAGTGTCACTTTGCAAGCATACAATCTTTCCAATTAGGTATGAGACAAACAGCCAAATCAAGGTGTATCCCAGGTGTCAGAAGACCTAATTACTTTTGTTCTTCAAATAAGGACCTGCAAGGCACCTGCTCTTGATTTGGTTTGACTTTTAGAAATATCACTTCCTTTAGTCAGATGAAAAACAACATTAGGTTGTAAGGTGTCCATTAAAATTTAGCATAATTCTGTAATACGTATAGTATAAAATTTTCCTTAAAAAGCCAAACAGAAGAATGATTTAATCAGCCAGAGTATAAAAAAAACCCAAACAAAAGAAACCAAAAAAAGACGTTGTTGGAAAAATATAGCTGTAGCTTTTTGTATATGTGGTAGAAAAGACAAAAAAGGGATTTGCTGAAACTAATATTTGAAAAGTGATCTCTGCCACCCTTAATGAAGTTGGTTTTTTTATTTACTCCACCATTTACAGGTGGTCTGAGATGTAGCAGTCTAATCATGATAAAACTGACAGAATTCCAGGTTTTTTCCACTGTCACAGATGGAAAAGTCCAAAAGTTGTTTAAAGAATCACTGAAGAAGATAATAGGAAAAGGTGACTTTAATAGAGGTTTATGAAAGAGTGACTTTGATGACAAGGTTCACTCTATTACTTATTATGTGGAAGGGATGTGTAAGACTTGGCATTGGATTTAAGTGATTTAGATAGGTATCAGAGGACTTTATTTATCCAGGGGAAGGGGAGATTGCAAAAAGATCAGGTTTGAGTGATTTGCACAGGGACAACAGAGAAGAATGAGGAAAGCCTCCTGCTGAGTCACAAGGTGCAAAGTGCACCCACTTGCCTTCTAACTCTTTTGTAAAGAGGAGTCTGAGTGCATCTGCATCCACTCTGAATCCCAAACTTGGTCAACAGTTTACAACTAAAGGATTTAACTGTAGGGATTTCAGTGTAGTCCTTTAGCATATAATTAGGGATCTGCTGTGATTCAGAATAGCAAAAAAACTGATGTTGATTGACATGATAAGGAATCACAAAATTGGATTATATGATTTTCTACCACTAGCTAAACCATCAATAATAAGCAATTTGTTATAACCAAGTACAGAGGTTCAAATAAAGTTTCTAATCTAAACTGCCTGTGTACATACACACACACAGATACAGAGATTAATCTATGTTAAGATCTTAAGTTTTGGTACCTAGTGCTCATCAAACTGCTCAAAGAGAAGTTGCAATGAAGGGTATACTGCAAATTCATCTCTGAGATGCAAGTGTAGTAAATTACTACAATTTGATCTATTTGCAGCAAAACGAGAAGTAGCAGACTACTTATTCTTTTCCATCGGATACACCAAATTCCTTCATGAAATATGGCATAGCATCTTGGTGTGATCCTGAAGAGCCCTAAAGGGCCTCATTTCAGGATTGGTATTTATAGGATTATGAGATGATTGATTTTGGTAATTATTTTTCCATGGTGGCAACAATTAGAGTCAGGTGATCCTTAGCAACTTTCAGAATGTTCGTGTAATCTGCACAGGAGGGGGTCTCAGGTAAATTTTGCAAACCACAGAGTTGTGGATATGGTTAGGGAGTGCCTTATCACCTGTAATCACTATTTGCACTAAGAAAAGAAGATAACCAGTTGTTTCAAGTCACTGCTCCTGTAAGCATGATCAGAAAGTGCTGGATTGCCTCACCCTACTGCACTTGCTATTGAAACAAGTGCAATGTTGGACCCACTGCAAAAGCAAGGATTTGTAACAAAATCAAGGATGGTGGTGGCTGGTGTTGACATCACATTGTGGCTCAGTGAGCAATGAGTTTTCAGCACAACATCCACTCATTAGCAAGCCAGATTTATTTTACGAGTACATAATAAAACTGTGTGATTCAGGTCAATGGAAGATAGAGAGAAAACCTGTATTTGGTGATGTGCACTGCCAGGTGAAATGATGCTATTGCAGTATGTGGTCCAAACAACTATCTCACAAGTTTGTTAAGTGCAAATTGTCTTTTTGCAAGGATAGAATTGGTTCACAGTGTTTAATACTATATGGAAGAGCCAAGACGTTTTAATAATAAATTGAAGGTAGTTAGTCATTGAAGCCATAGGACACAAATTAATTCTGTTCTGGCTAGAGACTCTCACATTGACAAAATAGAGCATTTCTTTCCTAGTGCCACTGTAAGCTGGCCTGCATATCTTTGCTAAATCATGTAGCTATCACAAAGCTATGGACTAGTCATTCACATTTCTATACATTTATCTTAGAGCGTGATAAATAAAATTACAGAGACACCTATTTATTCTGTTTGTTAGGTAACCCAGTCTCTGTTCAGGGTAATTAAAACTCCTTGAGACAAAGCAAGGAGTGAGCTCTTCTAGCCATACCCTAAAATAAGGTAATTATGAGCCATTCCCACTTTTCTGAAGCAAATATCTGGATGGGAAGTGATTTTGTTTGATTACATCTCATAAAAATTGTATGTAGCTCAGTCCTGGATTCTGAAATAATAGGAATGAGTAGCAAACTGACACTGGATATGAATGTGAAAAGATTTTTTCAAGGTTTCTTGCAGAATATGTCTTCTAGGTTTAGCACTAGTATTAAGAATAGAAGCCATGTAGTTTTCTGTAGCAAGACGAACCTCTCTTAAGGAACGGCGCTTCAAGGTCCAACCAGGCGTTCCAGCAGAGACTCGTGAGCAATGCTCTAAGCCTATGGCTCTCAGAGTTAACTAGCCCAGATAGGTGCTGTTGCTGCAAGAACAGCTGGCCTCTCTGCTGGCTTGCTCAGGACTGAGCTGAGCCTGTGTCTTAGGCCTCACCTTTTATTGGCCCCCTGGTCCTGCTCATGCGCAGTGGGGGCCCAGCCTAATTAGGCACAGGTGGGCTTAACACAAGCTCATGCTCACTCCCTGGCAATTAGGGGCACCTGGTTGCCTTGTTACACTACAGTTTTCTTCATTTGTGTGACAGTGGAGAATATCAGAAAAGTATTACAGGTACTGAAGTCAGTAGTTTTTCTTCCATGTGTCATTTATGCATTGCATTTATGTCCCATCTGTAAATTAAAAATATGCAGGCAGAGAGCATCCTTGGGTAATTATAGCAAAATGGCACTAGCAGAAGATAATAGTAATTTGGTTACAAAGACTAGAACAAATGAGTCCTAGATGATTACTTATAAATAAAATATTTCTCATTAAAAATATTGGTGAAGAATCTTGGTCCCAAGTATGTCAGAGGAAAAAAATCCTATTAATTTCAGTGAACACAGGATTTTGCTTGTTGATGATTTCTTATTACAATAATTTAATAGCATCTCAAGAGAAGTCTTAAATCATATTTGTAAATCATATTTGTCTGCACTGTTTGTTTAAATTGCATTCTGGTATTCTTTGAAGTTAATTTTATTTATTTATGTGTCTTCACACTTTATACACAGAGTGTTTAATAGTATCTCTGAAGTATGCTGTTGAACTGTCAGCTCTAGAACTTTGTTTTGATATCCTGATGAAAAAAGTTCAGTCTTTCTGAGCTTAGTCCCAAGAAGCATTTCGTCCCCTCCATCCTATAGAGCTGACTTTGCAGTGTAGTTAAGTAAGAGCCACTGCTAAGGAAGGCTCTTCAAGAGTGTTCTTGAATCATGCCTGTGGTTTGGTGTTATTGTCATTCTCTTTCCTCTGAGTGGAAAGAAGCAATTGGCAAAATTACATGGAAAATGTTGAAGAGTCTGTAAATCTTCCATCTTCACTCGAACGTAATCTGATTGGGAATAAGGACAGGTATGCTGGGTCTTTCCTGCCCATTTTGAGTCCTTGTTACTACTACACCCCTCTCCTAGCATCCCCATAATTCATCAGAGAAGAGATAATTATAGTTCTTTGCTGTGATTGTTCTGCTGAGATATAAAGACCATCAGTGCCCTTTACATTTCTCATCTAAGAAATCACATGCTTAAGGAACTTTGTTGTTCCTACAGAAGGACAATGGTCTTGATCTGACAAGATTTGTTGAGTTATACAGGCCTGTAAAAAAAAGAAGTTTACAACATATCTATGAAGTATGGCCACCTGAATGGTGTACTGGCTTGTTTGGCTTTGTGTTTTTTCTTAACTCACTACAGGACATAAGTAAACATCATTGATCAAACAAGGTGAAAGGTATTGCACAGATGTAGAGACAAGGAATGCCATTCTATTTTCTGTAGCATAGATTGGTGGGCTCAGGAGGGGTGCATTTAAAACAAATAGGATATGGTTTCACATAAATGGTCAAATTCCTCTGGTTTGTCTGAAAGTGAATGTTCTTAACTCTGTTTATGGTAGATGGGGGCTGTCCTGTTTTGTACAGGGGATGAATGGGGTGCTGAGATTAGAATTTTTTTATCTAGTAAGGGCAAATATAGAGAGAATTTTAGGGAAAATAATTCTAACACTTGCTTTGTGTACTGTACGCCGTTAAGATACTGTTCTTTTGAGGGTTTTTTCCTTTTTCAATTTACTAAGACAAACACAACAAACTTAAGTAATTTGCAGGTTGCAGGTTAGAGGTTTTTAACATACAGAGATCAACACATCCTGAAGAAAAAAGTCCTGCAGAGATTTGGGACAGTTAAACATCTTTACCTCCCTCATATTCTGTTTAATATCAAGTCAATATTAAATCATTCAGAGATATAGACAAAGGACAGATGGAAGTGTCATCCTACACTACTGAGTTTTACTTTTCATTTACAAACCCCTGGACAAAAGAAAACTGAACAGCACTTCTTGCCTTAGGTTTCTGTGTTGTGCAGTTCTTGTGAAATTTACGTCTACTCAAAGTAACACCATAGTGTTAGTAAGGACTACTG